>NC_086452.1:131953124-132253124 GCF_028390025.1 Pseudophryne corroboree
TTTTACTTAGTTTGTACTGGATAAAACAATCTGAATACACACATTGCTATAATAATTAAAGCTATCTATTATTATGATGACTAAGTAAGCCATGAAGTGTTATTTGGCAAAGGGGGTATCAAAAATAAATAGTAAAACTTATATAATTCATAGTATATTCTCAGATAAATTCATTTAGGACTTATTCAATAAATTAATCTATACATTTTTCAATGTGATTCTAGGAAGACGTACTCTCTAGTAACATTGAGGATGTGGACAAACTAACATCAGCAGTAAATAATTTATTGGTAAGTTACAGTATATTTACTGTTTTAATTGTTTTTCTCCATCTTGTAAATATAGATATTATACTGTACATTGAATTTATTTGCAAACTGTCACAATCATGTTGCTGTCATGTAGTATTTGAATCATAGCATTATTGTGACATACTGTATAATAAATGAGTTTAGGGTTAGTACACAGGTTTGATTAAAACACCACTTATTAGTTGTGACAGACAAATCCTTTCACTTTGTATGGAAAGCACTGTCCCATCACTTTTGGAGACATTAGCTCTGCACTAGAAACATACATCAAAGTTTCCTTGTAGCTTCCAGAAAAGTCCAGATGTCTAAAGCCTAAGGTAGCTTGTCCTGTCTTGAAATGGAAGTTTTATCTTCATAGCCAAGTGTTTCTGCAAAAGGCAAATTCCCAACTCATACCAAGAATTTTTACTTTATATGTGAGGTACAAATAAAAAATGTTTATTCAGGAAGCAGCTTTGTTTCTAGCCCTAACCTATAGTCCTGAATAACTGTAATGCTGTTGTGCTGCTACTTTATCACTAAATGCATTTCCTTAACATGGTCTACCTAGATTGATATATTGTCTCCCACTATTATCTGTGATAATGTCTCTGCATGTCTGGCTGCAGGTGTGTACTACTTACATAAAATCTCCAGTCACAACCTGCTCCCAATTCCTTATTTAGGGGGTGGATTTCCTAAAGCTTCTAAACATGAAAGTGGAGGTATTGCCCATAGCAACCAATCAGATTTTAACTATCATATCTCTATTGTGTTAAGATACTGTAAGAACCATTCGGCCATCTAGTCTGTCCCTTTTTTAACCATATTGTTAACTCAAATCCTATTTGATCATTATATCTTTGTAAATATATCCTTATGACTATCCCATGCATGTTTAAATTGCTCTACTGTATTAGCCTATACCACCTCTGATGGGCGGCTATTCCACTGGTCCACTACTTTTTCTGTGAAGTAAGTTTTCCTTACATTTCCCCGGCATGTCCTCATGTTCTATTACTTCTTTTCCTTTGAAGAATTTCTTCCTCCTGTACCTTGTAAAAACCCTTGATATATTTGAAAGTTTCGATCATGTCCTCTCTTTCTCTTCTCTGCTCCAACCTATACACATTAAGATCTTTTAGTCTTTCCAGGTAACATAGAAACATAGAATTTGTCGGCAGATAAGAACCACTTGGCCCATCTAGTCTGCCCCTTATTTTTTTTTTTTTTTTTTTATCACTAACCTTATTTGATCCTTATTTCTTTGTAAGGATATCCTTATGTCTATCCCATGCATGTTTAAATTGCTCTACTGTCTTAGCCTCTACCACCTCTGATGGGAGGCTATTCCACTTGTCCACTACCCTTTCTGTGAAATAATTTTTCCGCAAATTTCCCCTGAACCTCCCCCCCTCCAGTCTCAGTGCATGTCCTCGTGTCCTATTGCTTCTCTTCATTTGTAAGTTTTGTGATGTAGACCCTGCACCATATTAGTTGCCCTTCTTTGTACTGTATCTAATGTGTTTTATCCTTCTGGAGATATGGCCTCCAGAACTGAACACTGTATTCTAGATGAGGCCGTACTAACCACCTATACAGTGGCATTATTACTTCTTTCTTACTGCTACTGATTCCTCTCCCTCTGCCATACCTCCCAAATTGTCTAAATAGCAGAGAGAGACATCCTCGAGTGCCAAAGGCGTGCGGCTAAAATTAGTGGGTGTGGCCTCATGGGTAGCGGGTGTTTCCTCATGGCAAGAACCAGGAATACAAGCCACTCCCCTGTTTCCATCAGTATGGGGATATGAAAAGTACTCAGTGAGCTGCTGGCCATTCCACCTGTCTCTCCCTGCTGGGGAATAGACGCTGTGTCCATGCGCACAGCATCTATTAACTGCTGCTCTGCTCAGAGCAGCGAGTGACATGTGGGATATCCCAACTGAACCCCCCACTATGGGACACTGTGACTCGCTGGTGTGACAGCGGGACAGACAGGGAAAATCGGGAATGTCCTACCAAAATCGGGACAGTTGGGAGATATGCTTATGCTACATTGCTTACCTGCCTTTAAGTCATGGAGGAGCCGGGTGCTGCATGTAATGTTACAGTGCAGCATCCGGCTCCTGTCACTGAGGGGGAGCCAGCACTTGGTGTCATCCCTTGGCTGGAGATACCTCTGCACCCCCCTAGTAATGCCACTGCTGTCATAATGCTGAAATCATTTCACTGGTTTTAAATTTAATTTACACTGATTCAGACATATCTGTGTCATTGCATAGAAAAATAATGTTGTTTTTTTTCATACAGAGCACATACTGTATACACACACATATTAGACATGGCTTTGTTATTACACTGTACTTTACAGTAGGATTAGACTGCCCTCCATACTTCATAACATCCTTCATAATCCTTCATCCTTCTGAATCAGTGCAATTTATATTTTCCCTCCTTCTATTCAAAATGTTTTTGTTCCATTGACACATTTTGCACCCAGTAGCTGGATTTGCCCTTAACTTGAAATCAGCCCAATAAACACCAGCTCTATACTCCAAGATGGACTTACAGTCCATGGTACCAGTGTGAGCACTACAGAGCATTCAGCAATCTAGAACCTGACCTAGGCATTCCTAGTAACTATGGATATTAGTCATATTATTGCTCAACCTTCCCCTGATGGCAATAAGTGCACTAGATCTAACAATCTTATACAATCCTCTCCGTTCCCGACCTCTCTGCTCTGCACAAGATCAACGTCTCTCATCCACACTCATTACTTATTCACACTCAAAATTACAGGACTTTATCCGGGTTTCACCCACTCTGTGGAATGCCCTCCCATGCACAATAAGACTTGCCTCTAGTCTCCAAACCTTTAAACGTTCCCTGAAAACTCACCTCTTCAGACAAGCCTAACAAATTCCAGACCCACCGACATAGCCTTCAGTTCTTCCCTATCTAATTACATCCTCTCTGTACAGTATACATAACAACACATATTTTGTCTTTCTTTACTCTCACACCCTCCTGACACTTGGCCAACATTGCGGGGTATCATCATACAACCCATTAAGAACCTAGCAATCTGGTGGACCATTATGCTATAGATAGCATCTATCCTTGTGTATCTATGCCTATTTCCCTATAGATTGTAAGCTTGCGAGCGGGGCCTTCCTACCTCTATGTCTGTCTGTTTTTACCCAGTTTTGTTCTATTACTGTTGTTCTAATTGTAAAGTGCAACGGAATATGCTGCGCTATATAAGAAACTGTTAATAAATAAATAACACGTAAACTTTCTAAGTGATAAAATAACTATGACATTCATTGCATATATAACCAAAACATAAGACATTCTCCTAAACCACTCATACTATTAAAATAAGAGGCTCTTTTTATAGTAAATGCAAATAGAAACATTGGGGAAATGTATTAGATCACTATGGATAAATGTATCTCCAGTTCTAATAAGGGTTTATGTAAAAAGAAGCATGTCTATGCAGATTTTACTTAACCTGCATTTTGTAGTATAGGAAATATACAACAGTTAATGAAAATAAATGCGCAGTAGTTCCTTTATGCTGTGTTTTTTAAAAAAACCTTTACACTTTGTTTAGAGTTTTTGCTTTATGCTGAATGTTTTGTCTTCTGCATATGTTCTAGGGGGGCCTTAACCTTGGCGGTGTAGTGAAACTTCTTTGCAAAGTGGTAAGATAATATTTTCATTGTAACAATGCTTTTTCTCACTGTACTCTATTACAGCCTTTATTTATTGACTTATCTACTTCATTCCCTATATTTTAAGGGTCAGTCTTTTTCACACAAGTGATAAGATCAATCAGGGATGGACTGGGGGTCGTTTTCAGCCACGGCATTTGTGCACTCTTGCTAAAGGCACATGTGCGCATGACACAGAGGCGTGCACACGTCGCAGGGAGTGTGGGAATGGCTCATGGAGGCATGCTGTGAGTCGGGGGGCATGGACTCATGGCATGCCCCCATATTTTAAAGAGACTAACATTTTGGGCAGTGAGAGGAGACAGTTAGAGAGCTGGAAGCTGTGCAGTGCACGGCCTTCCCGATTCTCTCTATGAGGGACCAGACCATTGTCCCTCCTGGCATTTGCCAGAAGTGCCAGATGGGCAGTTCGGCCCTGGGATCAATGGTGTTCCATATTTGGGACTTTGTTTTCCCTAGTAAATCACCCCTGCTGGTGCAATTCACACTTTCTCCAAGGTATACAGCAATTACTGCAGTGTTGTGATAATGCTGGTGGGTGACTCAGCCTTCCAATCAGTACACCAGACAGTGTACTGAATAAAACTATTTTTTATCACTGCAAGGATGGCTGAGCTACTGAGCTATGCAGGACCTGTTAGTGTATTGAATATAGAGATTTAATTTTATATACTCCTTTAAAATCTATAAATGCACACTGTGTACAGGATGCACATGTCAGTAAAATGATGTTTTAGTTTGGCATACACACAGAATACAAGATAAATATGTATTTATATTGAGCATGACTATGTGTGAAACTGTGCAGTCGTCCATACATAAAGGGTATATAGTGTGAGATGTGTGAAGGACACAAGAAATACAGTAGTTACTTGGAATCACTGCAGAATGTAGCATCTCAGTGGTGCTGTGTAAATGTCTTCACAGATTGGCTTGGATTTATGGCCATATGGGTCTGGGCCTTGGGAGACAATTATGTTGTAGCATAATACAGCTTTGTTTTAATACTTATGAATTGTTAAAGACAGGGGTGTTTCTACAGAGGAGGGAGCCCCTGTGCAGACTCTGGGTGGGCCCCCTCCTCTGCATAGTGCAGTAGTCTCCAGCATTGTGCCAGAGTCTACTACACATGCACAGGTCTCCGGAAACATGGCACCAACCATGTTACAGAGACCAATTTCACTACTGCACATGTGTGGCGGCCACTTTGGCTATGATTTTTACCGTGGCTGCAGCGCCCGATACGGAACTCTGGAAATGTAGTTATTAAAATATGGGAGCAATGTGTGTGGTTTGGGCCCCTTGGACCCAGGGGCCTGTGTGCCCCATACACATTGTACCCATTATAGAAACACCAATTGTTAAAGACCTTCTGTTGCTGTATAATTCAGTTTCATTTCTTCCTTTTCTTATATGATATAACTGTTTTTTACTTGCATTCAGAAAAGCAAGAGTAAAACCATTTTCTCATTACTAGTAGAATACATTTAGTAGGTAGGGTGTAATTGTACATTGAGATTTATGGACCAAAACTAAAACATATGTCCTGCAGATTTAGCACAGTTGGAGACTTTGCCATATTAATGTGCACATAGTATTCTCATTGTATTCTCTCCTGGTTCTACTGTAGATATATCTTCTCATAGCTGGCTTTCCTCATTTTCCTGCCTGTAGATTTCTCTCCTGTCTAATAACTAGGCTTCCTATAATATGTCATTTCTGTTAGATTCTACTTCTGGACTTTGTCTCATTTTATCTGGTCTTTCCCCTCTGTACTTATACCTTCCCTCATCTGTCATCACTATGCTTGGGCCTGGCCCCAGAGCTGGATTATGGCTATGTGGGACCTGTACTCATGAAGAATATCCCCCAGATAATGTATGTTTGAGACAACTCTGATGGAGAAAATCTTTGTTATTTCCTGATTAATGGCCTGTAGTCAATTAGTCTTATATATGATGGGGATATCGGTAACAATAACCCAAGTTAGAGAGTGCAGTTACCAAGTAATGTGTCAGTGCATTCTTCTCACCACAGCAGTATTGATCCTGATGTTGGTATAGTGATAAACGTATCATCATAGTCAGCTATTATTATTACCTGGCCAACCACGTGGATGCCAACCACACGGCTTCTAATGGGGTCTCAGATTACCTGGTCTGGGTAAGTCCCCTGTGAAAGAGGAGCCAGGGACATCTGCTTTACTATGTTATATGCAGTCTTATCATCACAGTCACACAAGGTGACATGTGTCCCACAAGATCAGCTCATCCTCTGCTGCTGTGACCATTCTCACTGGGGACAATCTGGGCAGGTAGATGGTGAAGACTGAGTGTGTGTAAATATTCATTATTTGTATATGCAGTACAGTTTATTTAAACATGTAAATGAATATATTTCACATACAGGTAACTGCCCTGAACACACCATGTGTCCAAGATCTACTACAGGTATGGATATATTAGGCAGGATGTAATGCTGCCCAAGTTAGATGACCATGCGGAATGCTGGCCGAACTCTGACTTTTTTTAAAAGAGAAATTACTTACAAGGCATGGTTTTGCCTTGTAAGTGATTGCCCTTTTAAAAAAAGTCAGATGGCATCCCCAATGGCCGACGAACTCGGGCAGCATAACATCCAGCCCATTGTGTTGACTGTATTACAGTATTTTAAAGTAAGACATAACGTTGTAATGACACAAAATAATGATTTGGAGTATGAACAGATAGGTTACTTACACTGCTGCATAATACTCAGAACTATCAATACTATTCCCATGTATTTTTTATACCAGGACCAGCTCAGAGAGTCCAGGGCTGGTTATGCTTTGGGGGGGACCACACGTCATGTTCTTTTAAACTCTTTATTAACTTTTGCAGACAGAAACCAGCACAGATGTCACCGGTCTGCGTATGCTTCTGTCAAACTCGCACATTATAATCAAACTCGCATTACAAGGTGCTAGTTACATAGAGAAAAAGCCACATGGACTAACACTTTGCAATAGACTTGAAAGCGCAAATTCCTTGCTATTACATGGGCCAAGTTTTGGGACAAACTTGAACCAATTAATGTGTGAGAAGGAGCTTGTTTTCCAGCATATAAAACTCGCACCCTATTACATTGGGCCCATATATAATATTTGTTTATAGCATCTGAATAAATAACTGTTACATATTATAGTCCATGCCTAAATACAAATAAAATGTACTAATAAAAGCAGCTGATTATACGGTATCCTACTACTAAATATCCCATTATGGTTTGTATTGTGATTTACAACTAAAAAAAAATAAGACTTGTTTGCGTACACAAGCATTTCAGTAAAACATATCTATTCGGGCATCTAAGACAAAGTTGCCAGCTTAGTATAACAGCACAACTAATCATATTTGTTAATTTACGCTAGAGAACATAATTTGGTTTATACAGTATATACAGTCCCTGAATGTGACTACTTATACTGTATACCCACATGCAAAAGCAAGATTTAAATTTGAGGGAATGGAATTATTTAAATTATAATTAAGGAGTAGAAAGAGCAAATCCCGGGATTCTAGGACATGGGGGCATATTCATCATGCTAATTATCAGGCCCCTCTGAAAATTAACATTCTGACTCACAGTGAGCGCCAGAGCAATTCATCATTGCTCCGGCACGGAGACAGCTGATGCAAAAATCATCTGTCTCCACAAATCTTTTCACTGCTACTTTCATTGCTGTGGAAAAATTTGTCAGGACTAGCACTAATGCGCCTGCATGAGCTACAGTTCATGCAGGCTCACAAAGCCCCCGGTTTCCGGTGGCAGAAGTGGAGGGATTCAGAAAGATCTCCCTTTGCAAGCCAGGACTGCTTCCAATAGGTAAACATCAGGGTAGCAGGAGCACTCGCCATCTGTAGGTGGCAAATGCTCCCACAGTCAAGGTCTGAAAATGTTGTATTTTGTATTTTTGGTGCTTGATGAATAGGGTCATACTAGTGCCTGGATAGCTCGGGAGGGAAAGGTAAGCAAAACATATATGTGATATGTCCTGCGTTACCTTCATGATGAATGGCTCAAAAACTTAATTTTTACAGAAGTGAAAATGTTCATTTTCACCTACATTTGTAGAAATTGAGTGATGATGAATATGCCCCAGTGAGCAGTATCTTTCTCCTGCAACACAACTTTATATGTCCATGTCATTGCAGGATCACCATATACTTGCAGATTCCAAGCCCTGTAAATGTAATTTAAAATCTTAACGTGTAACTTGTTAGGAAAAACAGCCTGCAGACTATGAATGCAGCCCCTATAGGTGGAGTGCTAATTATATGTGTTTTTTACTAAGGGGAGACTCACCTTCAGAAGGTTATTGCAGAATGTACAGTAGGTCTGCATTTAAATAAAGGAAATAGCATCAAGCAAGCAGCCAATTACATATATTAGTTGCTTGTTGTATCATATTCTCTGGCACACGTTAGATATTTGTTCTGTTTATTGATTAATTGAAGTATAATTATAACATCTTTCAATTGTATACTCTGCACTTCATAACCAAAGGCCTCAGTTATTTTTCATTTTTAATCTTTTAGAACGGTATTCCAAAAGTTACTGACAATATCAAGAACGCATTATGTGGAGTAAGTAAGACTGTTTCTTTTTATCATAATAATTCACATGATAAATATATTTAAGCATTATTTAACAAGATGACTTCAGTAAAAATAAAAGTGTCTTCATTGTTTTTATATACTTAAGAGAAAGCTTCTTTAATTTTTGCTTGGGCAATGGTTATGTTACTTAGAGAATATATTGTAAATGTTCCATACTCTACATCAGGGCTGGCCAAACCGGTTTTTGAGATCTACCAACAGTTCATGTTTTCCAGGCCTCCTGGAGATCTGTAGAATTGTCAGTTAGGAATGAATGCAGCACATCTTAATTAGTAATGACTACACCTGTGCACTAGCTAGGTGGCCTGGAAAATGTGTACTGTTGGTAGATCTCGAGGACTGGTTTGGCCAGCCCTGCTCTACATCTATTATGGCCATTTATGTAGAGCAAGAGTTACACAGCGCATCTGTATAGGTGCAAATACATCCATGTTTACAGATCAGTTACAGGTCATACTTTTATTGAACCAGGTATTGTATTTCTGTGCATGAGATGTGTTTGGAAAGTTGGACTTCTCAGTATATCACTTGCACAATTAAAATATCACCATAAATCCCTCCCTATTACCACATTTTCTTCCACACCTGTTATTCATTTAAATGTTTAAATGTTTCTACCAGAATCTCCTTTTTCACCCCATGTGTCCAGTGTCATGTGGGTCAGTTGACAATCCAGTCCAATCCTTGGTGGCCTAGTGATCAATGCAGTGCCCATCCCCTAAGCCTATTGGCTTATAGTTACAGCACTCCATTTCCTCCCTTTGTTTGAGCTCCAACATTCACAATGCTTTGTGACAGGATGCTGGATGTATCAACAGAGATTGGAAGCTTTCTGGCTCCTATAGTGTGTTGTACCTGTTACCCATTCATGTAGGAGACAGAGTGGAGCTGCTGTCGGCCAATATTATAGATGCTGGTAGCACTCTGAATAGAAGAACTAAGGCAAGAGCAACAACATTACTAAATATCAGCCATCATGTCGCTCATATAGGGATCATTTTAAGAATAAGTGTTAACCCTTTTAGCACTTACTAAACAGGTTATGACCTCCATGCAATTCTGTATTTTGCTAACCTTAAGGCTCTTTGTGACTGTACCACTTATACCATCATTAGAGCTAGCAGTATGATCCCTATTGACAGCATCAGGGACCAAGAAAAGCCTTTACAGTTCAGGGAAGCCTTCCCAGGCTTTGCTGTATCACCAACGGGTGTTAGCACTGTGCATATGCAGACTGCCAGAAACTAGACAGAAGAGACCAACAAAGAGGTGGACACCGCAGAACCTCACTGGACAAATAAGTAATCTTAAACACTTCTAGCTGTTGCCCCTCAAGTCTGATATACTGTATCAGTGATGTAACTAGGCAGTTTAACGCTGTGTGCAAGAAACGGCACTGGCACCCCCTTATGTAAAATAGGGGCAGTGTGCACCATAGGGGCAGTGTGCACCGTAGGCATGCGCAAAAAAATATGGGGGCATGGCTTCATGGGGAAGGTGTGTGACCACAAAATTATACCAATTCATACTATTATTCAAATTATGCCACACAGTAGCGCCACTAGACCAGGTAGAGCCCCTTTTACACATTACGGATGCCAGTCCCCCTTTTTACACAGTATGGCAGCCAGTCCCCCTTTTTACACATTACGGCAGACAGAGTCCACCTTTTACACAGTACGGCAGACAGCGTCACCTTTTTACACATTACGTCAGACAGCGTCCCTTTTTTACACATTATGGCAGACAGTTTCCCCCTTTTTACACATTATGGCAGACAGCGTTCCCTTTTTACACATTATGGCAGACAGCATCCCCCTTTTTACACATTACAGCAGACAGCGTCCCCTTTTTATACATTATGGTAGACAGAATAGAGAGACCGACAGACAGATAGATAGATAGATAGATAGATAGATAGATAGATAGATCCCATCTCTCCCAGTGGCTCAGGCTCCTCAGTAAATGCAGTCAGGCAGATCCTGGGCAGGGGAGAAGGAGGAGGGGGACGCCAGATCCGCAGCAGCGCAGTGTAATTGGTGGTGGTGCCACTGCAGCTGTCCCTCTCCTTTCGCATTGGCTGGCCGCTGCCACTGTGAATGCTGGAATGAGGGAAGCATATCCCAGCATTCACAGCAGCGCCAGCCTGCCAATGCCGAAGGAGAGGGACAGCTGCAGTGGCGTCACTGCCAATTACATAGTGCTCCTTCGGCTCCAGTCCCCCTCCCTACTCCTCCCTTACCTCCGGAGCTGCTCCTCTCCTCTTCTCCTCCAGCACGTCACACACAGCACAGGTGGCTTCTAATGAGTCAATTTGAGTAATTAAAAGCCACTGACATAGAATGCTGGCCATTGCTCCCTCAGGGTGACTGCGCTGTGTACCAGGCACACGGTGGCACACACATAGTAACGGCTCTGTACTGTATGCTAGGATTGTGGTGCCACAGTGCACAACCACTCTACCAGGCAGTCACTGATATGGAGGAGCAGCATCTGGTAGATTCAGCATTGAGGATTACCACCACAACCTCTGCTAGCCCACACATTGTTCCACATATGGTAAAGCACTCTGAGGAGTTGCTAATGCCTTTATTTTTTTTATCGTAAAAAATAAATTTAGGAAAATATTTGAAAAGTAAGGTTAGGTTTTAGACTGCAATAAGATGAGATTTGACACAAGTCTCCAATCTATGTACCAAAATGTATTAGCTAATATAAGAATAAAAGTCATGTATTTTTTTTACAGTAGTTATATTATTTTAGTAATGCAGCATAAGTTCACCTGTAAATAAGTGTTCACTTGTACAAACATCCCCTCTAACTCTTTTGTCATCTCACTCTCTTGTGAGTCCTCTATAACTAGCTTTGCCAAATCACAGAATCATATTAAGGGGGAATTACTCACTATCATTGATTGTTTTGATGGGTGCTATCCATTTAGCCCCAATAAGCCTGTGCAAGCTGCAGCTTATCATGGTTTTCGTTTCACCTGCCTCAGAAGTGAAAACTGGGCTGTGGCTGGTGAACTCACATAGGTTTCACTGAACCTGTGTGTTTTTGTGAGAAAATGTATTTATTTTTGAGTAACCAAATCGTATTTCCCGGAAAAAAAAAAATTGGCAAAACGTTTAGAATTTAGAATTTTTTGCCTCTAATTGAATTCCCCCCTAAATGTTAACATTAAAAACACTTGTATAGTATTAATAGTATAAGCATGCATATGACAGCAGTCAATCACTTCTCATTGTAACCCTCAACCCAACTAATTCATCTAAAAAGAATAGCAGCAGCTTATTTCTGTATGATTAGCAATACTACAGTATGCATTATGCTTTATATTGTTACCTGAGAATAATATTACTTGCATCTCATGGAATTATGTAACATTGATGTATTAACATCCTTTTTAAGTCTTTGATTTTTATAAAAAAAATATATTTTGTTGAAACAGTTTAAGAAATCCAGCTCTAAAATTGAAATCCTAGGAACAGTCTTGGTAAGAATTTTATTACATTTATTTATCACAGATTTATACAGTATTTTCTTTAATTCTCAGACTTTACAGATTGTATGATTAGCAGCTACTCTATATTATATCAGTAAACACAGTAGGTGCAATAAAAAATTTTAAACTACAAAGCTTGATACGGACAAAGGATATGAGGTAAATTCAATAAAGTGCAAGGTGGCAAGTTGCCATTGTAATACTAGCAATGGCATCTTATCATGCCCACCTGACTGACCGATCTCCCACTGGACTGATGTCTTTATATGCAACCTTATGTGGCTGTATAGCATATAGCAATTTGACTCCTATGTGTTAACAAAACCAGCTGCGAAAATGATTTTTTTTATATATAGATAGATAGATAGATAGATAGATAGATAGATTAGTGCCTTGTGTAAAGAGGTACTTAGGAGGGCACCAGGACAGTTGTTGTTTGTTTGGGGAGTGCTGTCACAAACATGTGATTATATAACACAAACAATGCCTTTATCTTGCACCAATGACTTCAAGCTGCACCTCCAGTACATTCCCTTGTTAGCAAGGACCAAAATAGTAGATAAAGAGAGTAGTGACAGCGGGCGCTAGTGTAAGATAGGGTGTCCAAAATCCCATGACAGGATGATCCTATTAGATCATAAAATAATAATTATAACAATAAGAATGGATATACCCTTTTAAAAATATTCTTCACCCAACAGTAATACAATTAGATCTTAAGGATTTATTTATTTATTTACATAAAAGTGTAAAAGATAAAAGATAAAATATCACAATACAATAGGCTGCAAGTATTCCACAATTAACAGATAAATGGGGGTTATAATCACACCTCTTACTCTCAGGGTTATGAGCTTAATAGGTGGATAACATTCTACTGTTCTGGGAACTATGTGCAGGGACACTACAAGTTTCATCCAGACAGACTTCTTCAGGGGTGAATAAAACTGGCGATAATTGGATTATAGATTTGTATAAATACTGAAGATTAAAAGAATACAGCAGGCAAATCTGGCTGCATATAAAGATAAAAATATTGTTGTACATAAATGATAGGAGTGCTTGGTAAAAGCTAGAGGCATAAGGGGTCATTCAGACCCGATTGCATGCTGCATTTTTTTTGCAGCCGTGCGATCAGGTCTGAACAGTGCATGTGTGTGGGATGCTATGCGCAAGTGCAATGCTGTCCGGTGACAGGGGTCGCTGGACAGTGACAGTTTCTACGATGAAAGCGATAACAGGGGCAATCGCAAGAAGATTGAAAAGCAGAAGGCGTTCCTGGGCAGCAAATCACCATTTCCTGGGAGTGTCATAAAAAAGGCAGGCGTGTCCACCCATTCCGGAGGAGGGTTCCTGACGTCACCAGCAGCCCAAATCGTCTCAGCAGCTGAGTAAGTCCTGTGCTCTGCAGAAACAAAGCTCTCTGCACAGCTGTTCGCACTCATTCTGAGTTGATCGCTCGCTACGGATTTTCGCAGCGCATCGATCATGGCAAAATTCTAAGCAATGAATTTCATGATAATACTTGACCTTATTGTGAACAGATAAAATGTGTCATAAGTGTATTTTTTAAACTTTTCTTTTACTATTTATTCTAATATATATCATACATGTAAGTTGGATATATTTAATGCTGAATAAATCCAGGAGTCAGTTTAGCTGATATGTACCACATTTTTCAAAGTGCAATATATGATGGTGATATTGCTTTTATTTTCATTTATTGAAGGGACACACAGATTACTTTAAGGTCTGTTAGTGACAAAGGAAGAGGCACTTTTTGAAAAGAATAACATTTTTAAATGTATATAACTAAGAAAATATTGAAAACATGAGCTTGTCAATGGGACTGAGTAACTCTGATCTAATGAGTTATTATCTAGACGTAGGACATTCTAGATGGTCTAAAACTGATACATGCCTCCTACAACAACTAGAAATTACAAATCAAAATTGATAATTAAAATGAATGGTTTACCCAATGTCACAAACACTGTGATATTAATATACAAACATTGTACACAACAGTGTTACATTTCCTTTTTTGGCAATTCACATCCTGGGAACTGATGATGGATTACAAATGGAATCCATTTCTTTTTAAATGACAACAATAAAGTAACCTCTGAAGTTAGTGGGGCAAAGCTCTATGCTAACAGCACTCTATTGCGCTATTTCTCACCAAGAATTACACTACGCCCATTGGTATAATAACGTTTTAGTGAATCTGCTGTAACAATGCTTCTGCATACACCACGTTTAATCTTTATAATCTGTTAACAACATAAATGCATGCAACATGTTAAAGACTTCCATTAATGTTTTCTATTTTTAAGACCACTGCTGGCTGTGCGACTGAGTCTTTCAACACGGTAAGCTATTCTGATAAATCTTAGTTTTGATATGTAAAATTACTATGCCCCTAGAACAAGCTGTCACCAAGTTACACATGCAGAAACCTAGGGCGATCCGGCACCGGAAAAGCTAATCAGGAATAAATACTTAAATTAGAAAAGAAAAACCAAAACAGGACAGTAAGTTACCCTAAACAGATAGGGGAGAGAGAGGGCAGAGATTAGCCCTTTCCATGTGGTATATTATATATGTATCGATGTTATTTTCGTCCTAGTTGGTGGTGCACCCAGAGCCAGAAAGTATACAAACTTTAGTACAATGGGGAGAGAACAGAAGGCTCTTGTGTGGGCGCACTCTTGTAGACAGGAAGTAAGTTAGATAAGATAATTAAGATGAATGGTTAAAACATAACTTTTATTAACTAGTATTACAAACGGGGTTGTTACCGGAGATCTATCCTTCAAAATGCAATGTAGCAGGCATCTTAGTGAAATAAAAATGTTCTGGTCTCTTAATGTTTAAAAGTGTGTGGAAGGGCGGTAGACATTAGTTGGTCATACCCCCATTCCCACTTGACCAGTACAGACTTGCTGTGTTAATGGAACCACAGGGTGGTCAAGACACAAAAATAATAACTATGCTCTTTTGGCTTATGAAAGATTAGAGAAATGATCAGAAGTCATTCCTCTGAGTGTAATACAGGAAAAATGGACATGCTCCTATCTGGATTCTAGACAATGATAACGGTAGAAGTAAATGTGGCACCTCACGTAGTTGGTGCTCGTGACCAAGGGTCTAGAGATTACTGAGTAGAGAAAGCAAGTGGTGATACTACTGTTGGTGTTGATACCACATAAGTGAGGAAAATCCTGCTCTACAACACCAGGTATTCGCAGGTGGTCTCCCTTCCTGGTACTGACTTGGCCCAACGCTGTTTAGCTTCCAAGATCAGACGAGATCGGGCGCTGGCAGCGTGGTATGGTAGTAGAGAATTTTATGTGAACACCAATGAGAGTGCACCTATTTAAGAAAATTGAAAATCAGAACCGACAGAAAGAGAAATGAGGAAAGATCGAGTAAATGAGTGGATCTGCTTTTCACGTTAGACCCGATCCAACATTCCCACTCGCGTGGTGCAATGTACCGGGAATCGTGAATGAGAGTCCACGAAAGATAGTGATCTGTAGACAATTGATATTAATGAGAATTAGCACTGTAAAATACAGTCAGAAAAAACCCTGATCGCAAGTGTGTTATAATTTGTCCAGACAGGTAGTGCATGGCAGGAGATGCTGGTAGAATCAGATAAATACGTGGTCACTCTGGTGATGCGGTTTGTTGCAAAACTGTAAGGAGGCAGAAATAAAGATAGATGCAAACCAACACTTTCATGAGTATAACAAATATATTGGTCAAAAAATAATGACACTCAGACAGTTAGCTAATTTCCAATAGGTTCGCTCAATGCTACAGAGTGCTAGTGAAGATCTATAGTCAGTCACCCCTATAATGCATACTAAATACGAGATAATTCAAGCGGTTCTGCTAAGGTTTGAAATAGGAGTTGCTATCCGTGGCAAAGAGCCACAGGATAGTGAGGCTTACAGTTTCACCAGAGATCAGGATAGGCCAAGAGAGCAAGGAAGATAAATGAGGCTAAATGCCAGGATGCGGTGGTGTCGACGAGACCCCTGTTCCTAGGTGCGGAAGACGCGTTTCGCCCTAGGGCTTGTTCACTTCCGGGTTCCGTACTGTACGGTGTGGGGAGAGGGCTTTTAAGTCCGCCCGGTTAAGGCTTGGCCAATCATATGGTGTCATATGGTAGATGAGATCTCCCCGTATGTGTAGTTGCTAGGAGACCGCATGCATGACGACGTCAGATCGGGAGGCGTGAGATGCATAACTTGTCGCGAGATCGCGGGCGCCATCTTGGATGTGGGAAAAATATCTTTGAGGTTAAGGTTTGTGTGGGCAGTTACTAAGAGACTAAAAATAGCGGAGCTGGAAACGTCATAGCCGGAGGCTGGAAACATAAGGTGATGGTAAATCACCATAGTGGATATGTCATGTGGTGAGTGTGGTCTCCCCGTATGTGTGGTTGCTAGGAGACCACATTGGTGATGACGTCGGATCGGGAGACGGAAGATACACCACCTATCGCGAGATCACGGGCGCCATCTTGAAAGTGGGAAAAATGCCATTGTGGTAAGGGTATGTATAGGCGGTTGCTAAGAGACTGATATAGCGGAGCTGGGAAGTCACAGCCGGAGGGCTGAGAGCATTTATGTGATAGTGAATCACCATTGTTGGATATGGGAATACTAGATAATGAATAGGTGGTAAATGCCCCTGTTGCATCGCTACGTTGTAAAGGATGCTGCTATTACAATTTGATGATATAAGGTGATATAATTAAAATAGATGTTATGGAGGAGCTATACAAAAGGGATGAGGGAATGTAATGGAATAGGAATATAATAGAAAATAAAAATACAAATTAAAAAATAAATAATAACAAAATAATAAATAAAAAATACAAAATAAATAAAAAATATAAATTAAAATTTAAAAATTAAAACTAAAAACTAAAAATGAATGTAACATGAATGTATGATATGTAATGAATTATTAATAACCTGCTTAATTCACAGGGATATATTGAAATGTGCAACAAGCTGGATAAGCCTGAAGGAAATATGTGATGGATGGGCTGGACGTGCTTGGAGGGCAATAATAAGAGTGGAGGGATCAAGAGGTGACTGTGATGGTACTGAGTGTACGTTGGGAGGCAGGTGTCGGTGTGCAGTGACAAGTCAGCAAGTTAAGGGGATGATTGGAAGCTGAGGATTAGATGTGGGTGCATAGATGTGCAGTGACCAAAAGAAAAGCAAACTGATTATTTTTACATTTGTCGGGATAAGGGGGGAGGTGAGGGGTGGGTATAGCTGGTAGGTGATAGAAGGGGGAGGCCGGGAATATATGTCTGGTGGGTGTGGCTAATGGTGAAGAATGGAAATAAGAGCTGAGTGTGAGGAGATATATTAGATAGGAAGGGAAGATGAGACATGGTGTTGAATAGTGATATAAGTAAAAGGATGAGATGTGCAAGCGATACGTGTACAGTGAAAGGTGTGAAAGTGTGAATCACCTATGGGAAAAATAATGGATTAAAAAAGGAATATATGTTCTAAAATGTAAATAGTAGGTAAGAAGCTAAGTTACAAAAAAGCTCCATAGTTAATGGTTTCATTCAAGCCAAAGGGTTTCAGGCTGTTCAGGCGGAAAATCCACTCACTCTCCTTTTTGTATAGTTCTTTTGTTATGTCTCCTCCTCGTATTCCGAGATGTACTCGATCTAAGCAGAAGGTCTTAAATCCTTTGATGGATCCCTTATGCACAGAGTTGAAATGTCTTGCTACCGATGTGAGCTGTTTCATTCTGTTAAGATCTCTGGAGGCATTACGGATGTTACCAAGGTGTTCCAAAATTCTTTCTTTCCATTTACGAGTGGTCATGCCTACATACTTGAGATTACACTCACACGTTATGCAATATATCACCGCCTGCGTATTACAATTGAAAAAATATTGTAACTTGACCGGCTGGTCAAACCTGTCGATGACCGTGTTGGTTTGCAAAATTTGGGGGCATAATTTGCAGTGGCCGCAGGGGAAAGAGCCTGTGATGATAGGTTTTTTGATATTTGAGGAGATCAAATGGCTGTGCACTAGATGGTCTCTCATATTTTTTGATCTGCGCCAGCTCATTTGCAGTGGGGAGTCGAAGAGGGGTGCCAAATCAGGGTCCAATTGTAAAATTGGGAGATGTCTAGTTATTGCTCCCTTCAATTTCCTCCATTCAGGGCAGAAGGTCCCAATGAAGCGGACGGTGTCTTCCTGCTCCGTGTTCTTACTTTTCTTTCCAAAGATCAGATTCTCTCTTCTGGTTTTTGCTATGGCAGTGTATGCCCGCTTAAGTGAGCATCTGCTGTAGCCTCTATCTAGTAGGCGGTTGGTTAATTCCAAGCTTTTGGCCTTGAAAGTTGAGTCTTCCGAGCAATTGCGTCTCAGGCGTAGGTATTCCCCTTTGGGGATGTTTTCCACAGTGGGCGGAAAATGGGAGCTTGTTTGGTGTAGGAGGCTGTTAGTGGCCGTCTCCTTATAATAATAATATATAATAATTCAGTTTCCAAGAATCCTGCATTGGATTTGTAGATACTAAGGTCTAAGAATGGTACTCTTGTTGGGCTGATGAAGTGTGTCAAGATGATGTTGAGTTCATTGTGATTAAGAATCTGAATGAACTCCAGAAGTAAGTTCTTGTCACCATTCCAAATCAAGAAGACATCGTCGATGTATCTTAGCCATAGTATAATATGTGTGGTGTATTTTTCATTGCAGATGTTAAACACGTGGAAGTGCTCCCACCACCCTAAGAAGAGATTTGCATATGTAGGTGCACATGCTGCCCCCATAGCGGTTCCCCTGATTTGTAAGAAGAACTGGTCTTGAAAAACAAAATAATTTTTTTTTTTTTTTTTTTTTAGAAAGGACAAACGTGAGTAGCTGTAACAGAAAATCCGAAAAATCATTGGAACCAATTTGATCCAAAAAGAATTTGATTGCAGCCAAACCTTGTTGGTGATTGATGCTCGAGTAAAGTGCCTCAACATCTAAGGTTGCTAGGAGGAAGTCATCCTCAAAATGGATGTTGTGAATTTTTCGTAATAGGTCAGCAGTGTCTTGTAGATAAGATGGTAACTCAAGAACGAAATCGCGTAGGTGTAAGTCTAGGAAGCGACTCGGCTGCTCCAGCAGTCCTCCATTACCCGACATTATAGGTCTGCCCGGTGGCACTTGGATGTCCTTATGAATCTTCGGCAGAAGATAAAAAGTTGGAGTTCTCGGGTTTTGTACAGTCAAATATGCTACTTCTTGTTTAGTGATGGTTCCCTGTGTAGCAGCCTCTTGTATTAAAGAGGTATAAGCTTTTTGGAACCTTTTAGTGGGGTCGTTAAGAAGTTTTTGATAGCAGAGGGGGTTAAACAGTTGTTTATGTGCTTCTGTGATATACATTTCTAACGGCCATAGCACAATGTTACCACCCTTGTCTGAAGGTTTGATAATTACGTCTCGCCAGGTTTCCATCTCACGTAATGCTTTCCTTTCTTGATAGTCGAGATTTCTTGATGGATATTGATGGGAAGTTTTGATTTGGACGTAAATATCGTCGAATTCTTTCGACACCCTGTTAAGAAAGACCCTAATTTCCGGGCTGGTATTATCGGGTGGGAAAAATGAAGATTTAGGTTTACATTTAGCTCGGCAAGGAATGATGTCTTGTATATTCGATTCCACTGATAGGTCTTCTAGGGTTTGGACTGCTTGGAGCTCCTCGGGGGATAGGTCTGTGATGTTATCACTATCTCGTCTTGCGTGGTGTTTTGCAAAGAACTTTTTGAGGAGGAGTTTTCTACCAAATAACCTAAGATCCTTCTCCCAACAAAATCTGTTGAATGATCTGGAGGGTGAGAAAGATAGGCCCTTGGCTAAAACAGCCATATGTGCAGATGAAAGGGGTCTGCCTGATAGGTTGATAACCTGTAAGGAGGATGAAGACGGGTGAATTATCGTAGCGTCTTCCTTTGTCGGGCCGGATACCTGGCAGTCCTCGATAGGTCCCAATCGGGGTTGCGTCTGTCGCCTCTTCTTTCCCCCCCGCCGGGTTTTCCTTGATTTTTGTCCCGGCCTCTTTGTTTCGAGCCCTGGCCTAAAAAACGTGGGGAAAATTCTCCTTGATTGAATCTGGCGTTGTCTGAAGTCTCACTAGATGAATCTCCACTGTTTGAAGATTCAAATTCTGAGAAAGTCGAGTCGTCCCTCTGTCTTCGATTCCTGCTCTGAGGTATGGAATTCCACCTGAAAATGTCCCCACGTGAGAAGTCTCGTTTGTCCCTGATAAATTTATTCCGCTTCCGATCAGCTATTGTTTGTTCATATGACTTAAGTTCTTTTTGATGTTTCTCAAAAGCTGTCTGAAAAGACAAATCTTTTTCCCAAATTTCTAGGTTATGACCCAATTCCTCTATTTCTTTTTCCACTTGATCTATGAGTAAAGTGTCGTGTTTGACCAAAAGATGTAATAGTTCTTGGGAACACTTCAGGAGTGCTGTCTCCCACTCTGTCTTCAGGTTCTCCGTAGCCAGTGGAAAAGAGGGGAATATTTTGGGTCTCAACCCCCGAGGCACGATCTTATGTTTGATATAATTCTGTAGTGTGGTGATGTCCCACGAAAGACGAGTCCTTTTCTGCAAGTTCTTTTGTAATCTAGCAAAAGAGATTTTCCAGTCAGAATCAGTGGGGGATTCGTCAAAATTTTCTGTGAAAAAATCCCCAAAGGTCTCCGGATTTTGACGTTTTGTTAGCTCCGCTTTTAATGAGAAAGTGGTCATTATAGAGACTGCTTCAAAAAATTAAGTGAAAGTGTTACTGCTAAAATGGACAGATCCGGTAAAGAAAACGTTTATCATATAGTGAGATACAGAAAACCGTGCCAAGGATCAGAGACTGTTTATACAACAGTAGAAAATACTATGCAGAAACCTAGGGCGATCCGGCACCGGAAAAGCTAATCAGGAATAAATACTTAAATTAGAAAAGAAAAACCAAAACAGGACAGTAAGTTACCCTAAACAGATAGGGGAGAGAGAGGGCAGAGATTAGCCCTTTCCATGTGGTATATTATATACGTATCGATGTTATTTTCGTCCTAGTTGGTGGTGCACCCAGAGCCAGAAAGTATACAAACTTTAGTACAATGGGGAGAGAACAGAAGGCTCTTGTGTGGGCGCACTCTTGTAGACAGGAAGTAAGTTAGATAAGATAATTAAGATGAATGGTTAAAACATAACTTTTATTAACTAGTATTACAAACGGGGTTGTTACCGGAGATCTATCCTTCAAAATGCAATGTAGCAGGCATCTTAGTGAAATAAAAATGTTCTGGTCTCTTAATGTTTAAAAGTGTGTGGAAGGGCGGTAGACATTAGTTGGTCATACCCCCATTCCCACTTGACCAGTACAGACTTGCTGTGTTAATGGAACCACAGGGTGGTCAAGACACAAAAATAATAACTATGCTCTTTTGGCTTATGAAAGATTAGAGAAATGATCAGAAGTCATTCCTCTGAGTGTAATACAGGAAAAATGGACATGCTCCTATCTGGATTTTAGACAATGATAACGGTAGAAGTAAATGTGGCACCTCACGTAGTTGGTGCTCGTGACCAAGGGTCTAGAGATTACTGAGTAGAGAAAACAAGTGGTGATACTACTGTTGGTGTTGATACCACATAAGTGAGGAAAATCCTGCTCTACAACACCAGGTATTCGCAGGTGGTCTCCCTTCCTGGTACTGACTTGGCCCAATGCTGTTTAGCTTCCAAGATCAGACGAGATCGGGCGCTGGCAGCGTGGTATGGTAGTAGAGAATTTTATGTGAACACCAATGAGAGTGCACCTATTTAAGAAAATTGAAAATCAGAACCGACAGAAAGAGAAATGAGGAAAGATCGAGTAAATGAGTGGATCTGCTTTTCACGTTAGACCCGATCCAACATTCCCACTCGCGTGGTGCAATGTACCGGGAATCGTGAATGAGAGTCCACGAAAGATATTGATCTGTAGACAATTGATATTAATGAGAATTAGCACTGTAAAATACAGTCAGAAAAAACCCTGATCGCAAGTGTGTTATAATTTGTCCAGACAGGTAGTGCATGGCAGGAGATGCTGGTAGAATCAGATAAATACGTGGTCACTCTGGTGATGCGGTTTGTTGCAAAACTGTAAGGAGGCAGAAATAAAGATAGATGCAAACCAACACTTTCATGAGTATAACAAATATATTGGTCAAAAAATAATGACACTCAGACAGTTAGCTAATTTCCAATAGGTTCGCTCAATGCTACAGAGTGCTAGTGAAGATCTATAGTCAGTCACCCCTATAATGCATACTAAATACGAGATAATTCAAGCGGTTCTGCTAAGGTTTGAAATAGGAGTTGCTATCCGTGGCAAAGAGCCACAGGATAGTGAGGCTTACAGTTTCACCAGAGATCAGGATAGGCCAAGAGAGCAAGGAAGATAAATGAGGCTAAATGCCAGGATGCGGTGGTGTCGACGAGACCCCTGTTCCTAGGTGCGGAAGACGCGTTTCGCCCTAGGGCTTGTTCACTTCCGGGTTCCGTACTGTACGGTGTGGGGAGAGGGCTTTTAAGTCCGCCCGGTTAAGGCTTGGCCAATCATATGGTGTCATATGGTAGATGAGATCTCCCCGTATGTGTAGTTGCTAGGAGACCGCATGCATGACGACGTCAGATCGGGAGGCGTGAGATGCATAACTTGTCGCGAGATCGCGGGCGCCATCTTGGATGTGGGAAAAATATCTTTGAGGTTAAGGTTTGTGTGGGCAGTTACTAAGAGACTAAAAATAGCGGAGCTGGAAACGTCATAGCCGGAGGCTGGAAACATAAGGTGATGGTAAATCACCATAGTGGATATGTCATGTGGTGAGTGTGGTCTCCCCGTATGTGTGGTTGCTAGGAGACCACATTGGTGATGACGTCGGATCGGGAGACGGAAGATACACCACCTATCGCGAGATCACGGGCGCCATCTTGAAAGTGGGAAAAATGCCATTGTGGTAAGGGTATGTATAGGCGGTTGCTAAGAGACTGATATAGCGGAGCTGGGAAGTCACAGCCGGAGGGCTGAGAGCATTTATGTGATAGTGAATCACCATTGTTGGATATGGGAATACTAGATAATGAATAGGTGGTAAATGCCCCTGTTGCATCGCTACGTTGTAAAGGATGCTGCTATTACAATTTGATGATATAAGGTGATATAATTAAAATAGATGTTATGGAGGAGCTATACAAAAGGGATGAGGGAATGTAATGGAATAGGAATATAATAGAAAATAAAAATAAAAATTAAAAAATAAATAATAACAAAATAATAAATAAAAAATAAAAAATAAATAAAAAATATAAATTAAAATTTAAAAATTAAAACTAAAAACTAAAAATGAATGTAACATGAATGTATGATATGTAATGAATTATTAATAACCTGCTTAATTCACAGGGATATATTGAAATGTGCAACAAGCTGGATAAGCCTGAAGGAAATATGTGATGGATGGGCTGGACGTGCTTGGAGGGCAATAATAAGAGTGGAGGGATCAAGAGGTGACTGTGATGGTACTGAGTGTACGTTGGGAGGCAGGTGTCGGTGTGCAGTGACAAGTCAGCAAGTTAAGGGGATGATTGGAAGCTGAGGATTAGATGTGGGTGCATAGATGTGCAGTGACCAAAGGAAAAGCAAACTGATTATTTTTACATTTGTCGGGATAAGGGGGGAGGTGAGGGGTGGGTATAGCTGGTAGGTGATAGAAGGGGGAGGCCGGGAATATATGTCTGGTGGGTGTGGCTAATGGTGAAGAATGGAAATAAGAGCTGAGTGTGAGGAGATATATTAGATAGGAAGGGAAGATGAGACATGGTGTTGAATAGTGATATAAGTAAAAGGATGAGATGTGCAAGCGATACGTGTACAGTGAAAGGTGTGAAAGTGTGAATCACCTATGGGAAAAATAATGGATTAAAAAAGGAATATATGTTCTAAAATGTAAATAGTAGGTAAGAAGCTAAGTTACAAAAAAGCTCCATAGTTAATGGTTTCATTCAAGCCAAAGGGTTTCAGGCTGTTCAGGCGGAAAATCCACTCACTCTCCTTTTTGTATAGTTCTTTTGTTATGTCTCCTCCTCGTATTCCGAGATGTACTCGATCTAAGCAGAAGGTCTTAAATCCTTTGATGGATCCCTTATGCACAGAGTTGAAATGTCTTGCTACCGATGTGAGCTGTTTCATTCTGTTAAGATCTCTGGAGGCATTACGGATGTTACCAAGGTGTTCCAAAATTCTTTCTTTCCATTTACGAGTGGTCATGCCTACATACTTGAGATTACACTCACACGTTATGCAATATATCACCGCCTGCGTATTACAATTGAAAAAATATTGTAACTTGACCGGCTGGTCAAACCTGTCGATGACCGTGTTGGTTTGCAAAATTTGGGGGCATAATTTGCAGTGGCCGCAGGGGAAAGAGCCTGTGATGATAGGTTTTTTGATATTTGAGGAGATCAAATGGCTGTGCACTAGATGGTCTCTCATATTTTTTGATCTGCGCCAGCTCATTTGCAGTGGGGAGTCGAAGAGGGGTGCCAAATCAGGGTCCAATTGTAAAATTGGGAGATGTCTAGTTATTGCTCCCTTCAATTTCCTCCATTCAGGGCAGAAGGTCCCAATGAAGCGGACGGTGTCTTCCTGCTCCGTGTTCTTACTTTTCTTTCCAAAGATCAGATTCTCTCTTCTGGTTTTTGCTATGGCAGTGTATGCCCGCTTAAGTGAGCGTCTGCTGTAGCCTCTATCTAGTAGGCGGTTGGTTAATTCCAAGCTTTTGGCCTTGAAAGTTGAGTCTTCCGAGCAATTGCGTCTCAGGCGTAGGTATTCCCCTTTGGGGATGTTTTCCACAGTGGGCGGAAAATGGGAGCTTGTTTGGTGTAGGAGGCTGTTAGTGGCCGTCTCCTTACGGAATAATTCAGTTTCCAAGAATCCTGCATTGGATTTGTAGATACTAAGGTCTAAGAATGGTACTCTTGTTGGGCTGATGAAGTGTGTCAAGATGATGTTGAGTTCATTGTGATTAAGAATCTGAATGAACTCCAGAAGTAAGTTCTTGTCACCATTCCAAATCAAGAAGACATCGTCGATGTATCTTAGCCATAGTATAATATGTGTGGTGTATTTTTCATTGCAGATGTTAAACACGTGGAAGTGCTCCCACCACCCTAAGAAGAGATTTGCATATGTAGGTGCACATGCTGCCCCCATAGCGGTTCCCCTGATTTGTAAGAAGAACTGGTCTTGAAAAACAAAATAATTTTTAGAAAGGACAAACGTGAGTAGCTGTAACAGAAAATCCGAAAAATCATTGGAACCAATTTGATCCAAAAAGAATTTGATTGCAGCCAAACCTTGTTGGTGATTGATGCTCGAGTAAAGTGCCTCAACATCTAAGGTTGCTAGGAGGAAGTCATCCTCAAAATGGATGTTGTGAATTTTTCGTAATAGGTCAGCAGTGTCTTGTAGATAAGATGGTAACTCAAGAACGAAATCGCGTAGGTGTAAGTCTAGGAAGCGACTCGGCTGCTCCAGCAGTCCTCCATTACCCGACATTATAGGTCTGCCCGGTGGCACTTGGATGTCCTTATGAATCTTCGGCAGAAGATAAAAAGTTGGAGTTCTCGGGTTTTGTACAGTCAAATATGCTACTTCTTGTTTAGTGATGGTTCCCTGTGTAGCAGCCTCTTGTATTAAAGAGGTATAAGCTTTTTGGAACCTTTTAGTGGGGTCGTTAAGAAGTTTTTGATAGCAGAGGGGGTTAAACAGTTGTTTATGTGCTTCCGTGATATACATTTCTAACGGCCATAGCACAATGTTACCACCCTTGTCTGAAGGTTTGATAATTACGTCTCGCCAGGTTTCCATCTCACGTAATGCTTTCCTTTCTTGATAGTCGAGATTTCTTGATGGATATTG
Source organism: Pseudophryne corroboree (assembly GCF_028390025.1). Taxonomy (NCBI): domain Eukaryota; kingdom Metazoa; phylum Chordata; class Amphibia; order Anura; family Myobatrachidae; genus Pseudophryne; species Pseudophryne corroboree. Next base: position 131,979,342 of record NC_086452.1, read on the forward strand.
ATGGGAAGTTTTGATTTGGACGTAAATATCATCGAATTCTTTCGACACCCTGTTAAGAAAGACCCTTATTTCCGGGCTGGTATTATCGGGTGGGAAAAATGAAGATTTAGGTTTACATTTAGCTCGGCAAGGAATGATGTCTTGTATATTCGATTCCACTGATAGGTCTTCTAGGGTTTGGACTGCTTGGAGCTCCTCGGGGGATAGGTCTGTGATGTTATCACTATCTCGTCTTGCGTGGTGTTTTGCAAAGAACTTTTTGAGGAGGAGTTTTCCAGCTTGTTGCACATTTCAATATATCCCTGTGAATTAAGCAGGTTATTAATAATTCATTACATATCATACATTCATGTTACATTCATTTTTAGTTTTTAGTTTTAATTTTTAAATTTTAATTTATATTTTTTATTTATTTTGTATTTTTTATTTATTATTTTGTTATTATTTATTTTTTAATTTTTATTTTTATTTTCTATTATATTCCTATTCCATTACATTCCCTCATCCCTTTTGTATAGCTCCTCCATAACATCTATTTTAATTATATCACCTTATATCATCAAATTGTAATAGCAGCATCCTTTACAACGTAGCGATGCAACAGGGGCATTTACCACCTATTCATTATCTAGTATTCCCATATCCAACAATGGTGATTCACTATCACATAAATGCTCTCAGCCCTCCGGCTGTGACTTCCCAGCTCCGCTATATCAGTCTCTTAGCAACCGCCTATACATACCCTTACCACAATGGCATTTTTCCCACTTTCAAGATGGCGCCCGTGATCTCGCGATAGGTGGTGTATCTTCCGTCTCCCGATCCGACGTCATCACCAATGTGGTCTCCTAGCAACCACACATACGGGGAGACCACACTCACCACATGACATATCCACTATGGTGATTTACCATCACCTTATGTTTCCAGCCTCCGGCTATGACGTTTCCAGCTCCGCTATTTTTAGTCTCTTAGTAACTGCCCACACAAACCTTAACCTCAAAGATATTTTTCCCACATCCAAGATGGCGCCCGCGATCTCGCGACAAGTTATGCATCTCACGCCTCCCGATCTGACGTCGTCATGCATGCGGTCTCCTAGCAACTACACATACGGGGAGATCTCATCTACCATATGACACCATATGATTGGCCAAGCCTTAACCGGGCGGACTTAAAAGCCCTCTCCCCACACCGTACAGTACGGAACCCGGAAGTGAACAAGCCCTAGGGCGAAACGCGTCTTCCGCACCTAGGAACAGGGGTCTCGTCGACACCACCGCATCCTGGCATTTAGCCTCATTTATCTTCCTTGCTCTCTTGGCCTATCCTGATCTCTGGTGAAACTGTAAGCCTCACTATCCTGTGGCTCTTTGCCACGGATAGCAACTCCTATTTCAAACCTTAGCAGAACCGCTTGAATTATCTCGTATTTAGTATGCATTATAGGGGTGACTGACTATAGATCTTCACTAGCACTCTGTAGCATTGAGCGAACCTATTGGAAATTAGCTAACTGTCTTAGTGTCATTATTTTTTGACCAATATATTTGTTATACTCATGAAAGTGTTGGTTTGCATCTATCTTTATTTCTGCCTCCTTACAGTTTTGCAACAAACCGCATCACCAGAGTGACCACGTATTTATCTGATTCTACCAGCATCTCCTGCCATGCACTACCTGTCTGGACAAATTATAACACACTTGCGATCAGGGTTTTTTCTGACTGTATTTTACAGTGCTAATTCTCATTAATATCAATTGTCTACAGATCACTATCTTTCGTGGACTCTCATTCCGAGTGGGAATGTTGGATCGGGTCTAACGTGAAAAGCAGATCCACTCATTTACTCGATCTTTCCTCATTTCTCTTTCTGTCGGTTCTGATTTTCAATTTTCTTAAATAGGTGCACTCTCATTGGTGTTCACATAAAATTCTCTACTACCATACCACGCTGCCAGCGCCCGATCTCGTCTGATCTTGGAAGCTAAACAGCGTTGGGCCAAGTCAGCACCAGGAAGGGAGACCACCTGCGAATACCTGGTGTTGTAGAGCAGGATTTTCCTCACTTATGTGGTATCAACACCAACAGTAGTATCACCACTTGTTTTCTCTACTCAGTAATCTCTAGACCCTTGGTCACGAGCACCAACTACGTGAGGTGCCACATTTACTTCTACCGTTATCATTGTCTAAAATCCAGATAGGAGCATGTCCATTTTTCCTGTATTACACTCAGAGGAATGACTTCTGATCATTTCTCTAATCTTTCATAAGCCAAAAGAGCATAGTTATTATTTTTGTGTCTTGACCACCCTGTGGTTCCATTAACACAGCAAGTCTGTACTGGTCAAGTGGGAATGGGGGTATGACCAACTAATGTCTACCGCCCTTCCACACACTTTTAAACATTAAGAGACCAGAACATTTTTATTTCACTAAGATGCCTGCTACATTGCATTTTGAAGGATAGATCTCCGGTAACAACCCCGTTTGTAATACTAGTTAATAAAAGTTATGTTTTAACCATTCATCTTAATTATCTTATCTAACTTACTTCCTGTCTACAAGAGTGCGCCCACACAAGAGCCTTCTGTTCTCTCCCCATTGTACCAAGTTACACATGCCTTGATCCAACCACATTCCTATCTCCAGCCAGAACTGAGTCTTCTTGTGTGTGTTATGCTGAAATACAGATGTTGAGCTAATTTTTTTTGTACACATACTGTATGAACAATTAATTCCACTCATCTTTCTTATTGAATGAGTTAATTACTGTACATGAGACTCACCTCCATTAAGGATGCAGATAAAAACAAAAAAAAAAACAAACTCAAATGTATATTCAACAAATACAGGTTGAGTATCCCTTATCCAAAATCCTTGGGACCAGAGGTATTTTGGATATCAGATTTTCCGTATTTTGGAATAATTGCATATTATAATGAGATATGAAGTTGATGGGACCTAAATCTAAGCACATAATGCATTTATGTTTCATATACATCTTATACACACAGCCTGAAGGTAATTTTAGCCAATATTTTTTATAACTTTGTACAGTAAACAAAGTGTGTCTACATTCACACAATTAATTTATGTTTCATATACACCATATACACACAGCCTGAAGGTCATTTAATACAATATTTTTAATAACTTTGTGTATTAAACAAAGTTTTTGAACATTGAGTCATCAAAAAACAAAGGTTGCACTCAAAAAAGTCCGTATTTTGGAATATTCCGTATTTTGGAATATTTGGATATGGGATACTCAACCTGTACTTGCAAATCAAATCCCTGAAAAACTAGCTGCTCTTCTAGGCATCTCCTGAGAGCGGAGTCTAGGTGAACACATTGCAGTGCACTGGATGGGCCATCTACATGCTCCAATGCAGAAACAGGACATTCTATGTTCCATATCAAGTGCTCTTTGGAATCGATTTCCTCCACCTGGATACTACATTTTATGTGGCCTTACAACTACAATTAATAACACTGATGGAAATATAAGGACACTTTAAAGCTAAATAGTTAATTTTTGATAGCATTAAGTGTTGTAAGTTAAAATATAAAATTATACTTAACGGAACTTCTTTAATCCCTTGATTTGGTGTATACAAATGCATGAATATAAAGTAGAGATGAGCAGGCTAGATTCTCAGAGATTCAAGACCATCCAAACTTACCCAATCTGAGTGGATCAAGGCCGGGACTCAAAATTCCCTGCCTGACTTGGTTCTGAAAACAATGCAAAATGTCATCCTGTCTGTATCAGATCTTATGGTTTTTGGACTTGGGTGTCAATTTCAAAGGCCGAACAAACTCATTAACCTGATCAATGATTGGCTGAGAGTGCAATTGTCATGGCTCTCAACCAAGGGATCCCTTCATTCTCATCTACCCTGAGGCTGCTGTTTTGCTCCAACCACACACAAGCAGGCAGGCACTGAGAGAGGACAACAATAAAAGTAGCGCTCTAGACAGAATATTAAATAGTTATAAACAAGTGCATATTATTTGGATGTAGATAATATTATGTTTAATATAAAAAAATAAGAATAGCATAAACTAAAAAATACAAATACAACAAAAGTTAATATATCAATAATATGAGCAGACATCTCACCCATAAGGCTGTCCATATACAGATATAGCTGAAGCAATTGCTGACTGTGAATCGTTGCAGCCTGGTACACGATGCAGCATGCCGCATTGCAGTTAGATGAGCATGGCCACATCTGTATATAGAAAATTAGTTTACAGTCCTGTATGTGCCTGTACCTGTGTATACTTCCGGGGCCGAATATAGATATAGAATCCTCAGGTGAATGTGGTGTCATCTGATGGTGAGATCCAAGCAAGGATGTCCAATTCATATAATCCCCAGCAAGCTGTTACTTCCTCTAACAAATCTGAAAGCTGGTTCAGACTCTTTAGGTAACTTGCACAATCCAGTGGGTGGGTATAGGTAGGTACATCAACGCGTTTCACTACTCAGTACTTGCTGCTTTTTCAATACCTTGAAAAAGCTGCCAGTTCATGCATTGAATGCTATCACAATATTGTTTTTCGCAAATGACCCTGATGTACAATATATATCTTCTGAGACCATTTTTAAGCAGGAATAAAGTATAGAAATATTAGTTTTCATGCATTAATGAAAGACCTAAGACATATGTGGAGCATATTTAACATTTCGGAGATTCTATATGTGCTGTGCCTGCAATATGATTTACTGCACTGTATAACTGAAACAATATAATATTTTCCAGGCTGGTCTGTCTGGTCAAGCTATAGGCTTACTTAATGGTGTTGTGGAAAAAACTTTGGATCCTTTGTTGGTGAGTGCTGTGGAATACTGAATGGGTGTGCTGTATAAATATAAGTAAAGTACATAATCTTTTGGTGATACAGTATAACTCTATAAAGTTTGAATTACATAATATTTGAAATTCAAACTGTTGGAATGGTCTTAACACTTAATTTTTGAGTTACATTCTCAGAACTGTACTCAGTATTGTAATTTCTTTTAATACCACATTTTTAAAATACAGGATTCTCTAATTTTAGAGACTAATGTTATCAAAATTAAAAAATAGATCTTAAAAGTGGTCACTGACAACTACATATCCATTTTTATTCCATTTCAACATTTGTGAATATGGTGTTAGTTATTTTTTTGTGTTATGTCTTATTAAATATGAAGTTCCTAAGCCTGCAGCAGTCTAATGCATTTATTATGGTTACATTTACAAATTTAAAACAATATTTGTAAGTGGGGCCAATTACAGTTACACTTACAAATCAGTTAGTGATGTACACCAGGCATAGGCAACCTGTTGTACTCCAGTTACACATCCCAGCATGCCCTAACATCAACATAGTAGCAGGGAATGCTGTGATGTGTAGTTCCACAGCAGCTGGCGCACACAGGTTGCCTACCCCTGAGTTTTATCATTGTGAATACCACATTAACAATGTAAATGTTATCTCTGGATATTAGTATTTAGTAACAAGGCAATTTAATAAACATATTATTTTATGTACTGTAGGAAGGGTTTTATTTTTTCTATTTGAAGCAATAGTCCTCTTTAGTATATATTGTAATATAATTTATGCCATAGATAATAATATCTCATAATGATTAAAAATGAACATTCATTTACATTGGGATTAATATGTTACAGATTGTGCCAGAGATTATATAATTTCAAAACACCTCATGCACAGTATATAATAAAAATACTAAGCTCCAAAACACTGAAATGCAGAAATTAAAAATAGATATCAGATGTGGTTGGATATCTGTAACACTTCTTCCAAAATGATTTCACTTTCACACTCCCATTACCAGAATATGTATAGATCCATAAACTACATAAAATGTAACTTTCATTAAGTGCTGCTGTAAATGGTAAACTACCACCCCTCCCCCCAACAAAAAGTTACCAGAAAATCATAATACTAAAACTAACCTTGGATTGTGCAAAAGGACAGAGATTTGTTTTCATAACACATATATTGGAGAAATGACAGATTACCATTTTGGAAGCATGGTGTGGATCATTTAGTTTATACGGTAAATTTATTTTGCACAGTGTATTTTTCAGCAAAAGTTATAGGATCATTTTATTTCAGAATACTGTGATAGACACCGTGGGAACTCTTTTAGGAGGCATTTTAAACCCCATTCTTTGTAACAAGGTAAGAGTGAAATACTATATAAAATAGAAATGTATTTGCTAGTGATGTTAAACATGTAAGAGTAGCAGTGAACAATATACAGACAGAAATACCTGACTTTAGAAAAATAAAATGTGTTACTAATGTAAAGTGGGTTTGGTTATGTCCCAAATAGTAGTGAGAATGTTAATTAATGAAAATCATATCAGGAAAAAAAGTGACATCTGATCTCCATATGTAAGACTAGATCTGTCCTAACAACGTGTATCCTTAGTTGCCATCTGAGACCACTATTCCCATATGGTGCTGGCTGCACATGAATCTGATCATATAGGAATAATCTGATAGCTGTAACTCCATAGCTGGCTTCTGGTTATACATGTCTTATCACCTGCATGCATTAGTGCCCAATGGTCGCATACAATATGATTTTAGGGGACTATAGCATATGTTGCCTACCTCTCAGACTTGGATTTGGTATACAGTAGATAAAGGCACTATTATACCCACTTTCTTATTGTCCTTGAATTTTAGTTACAGAATTAAAAAAAAATCCAAGAAAATATGTTTTAGACTCTCATGGATGTACACTCTCTATAAAACCTGATGAAATGGAAAAACACTTTGTGATACCATTGTATATATTTTTTTTACATTGCTTAGAATATTTTTCTGTTTATTCCATGTAAGGATGGAGGTCTTCTAGGTCTTGGAATTTCACTTGGAAATCCAGTCGGCAAATGGTAAGTGAGTCACAGATATAAATATAATGGGATGGGTGTATGAATATGTTCCTTTACTGCTGGAGTGCTGAGTTCATCAAGCTTTGGTCATATCTATATGTCTACTTTATTTATTCACTGCAATTTACCCAAAACATGTCACCAGGTCAACTTTGCATTACATTGTTGTCTTGACATTGGTGGCCCCCAATCATAAAGGTTAGCTTACAGTTATGGGGGCAGTATATGTGGTCATGCATGTACCAGCTTAGAGACAGATTTACCAAAACATTGATTGTATCATCATTCTGATATGGTGAATACGTATGATTATGTATTACATAGGATTCCCCATACAAAACTAATATCAGCAGGAACAATGCTGTCTCTGGCAGTAACTCTTTTTGTATTATTGTATAATTGAAGTCCATATTGCCAAGTGATTTGCCTTTAATGCACTGAACAGGGCTCAATTTATTACGCTGACAAACCTGCAGTCCTGCACATGCACTTTACACAAGCAAGCACACCTCTAACTGCATAGCTCTTACTAGAGGCACCCTTACCCTTGTGTAATATACTTAGGAAGCAAACAATAGAAATACACAATATCTTAAAATCAATTCTATAGAGTTCCTAATAAATAATTAAAAAATTACAAACTAACCAACAAATATTTACCCTTTTATTATGATATATTTCTGTTCCAGGTGCACAGTTTGTGCATTTTACATATATCAAGACATTTGTGTTCATCCATATATTATGTCAGTATGGTGAGCAGCATCACTGTGATGTTTTTTAACATCTATGCAAAACCAAATCATTAGTCACAGAATAGAAGACAAACCTACTCTCATCATTGTGGGGACACTCTTTTAGAAAAATAATAATACTTAGATTATATTATAATTAATTATTAAAATTTCTAAAAATACTGTAGGTTAAATAAAAGGACATACATTTACATCAAAATAGACAAACGTGCTCTATAAAATGAGTCCAATGGTAGTAAGCAAAATATTTGTTCATATCAGTAGTAACAGGGCCAAAACTAGGATTTATATCACCTGGGGTAAGGCAGAATTTTGGCTCCCCCCATCCTTAATTGTAGGTGTAAATTAAAAAGACCTCATAATGATGCATGTATTGGAAAACAGTATATAATAATAATCAAAGAAATGTATATTGTATAAATAATGTATACTATACATCATATTTTTTAATTAAATAGATAAGATGAAACGAAAAAAAAAAAATGACTTCATGTATGCAGTGTGAGTTCAGATTATCACCAATGCAATTAATTTCATTTATTTTAGCACATTTATAAGTGGTATTGTATAAACAAGCATTCACATTATACACCCATATGCAGTCTCATGTGATATGATTGCTCCAGAGAGCTTCCAGTGATTGCAGTGAGTAAACACACTTGTGCTTCTTTTTTAATATATGCATTTAAAACTGTCCGGGTGTTGGAGCACACACCACCTACTTGGTTGTTGAAACAGTGTCCTAATGGAGGCCTCTGATGCTGCAGTCCAAGAAGGTGGACATCTTTGAGGAAGTGCGCCTCAATCTATTTCAAGCACTACCCACTAGGGATCCTTCACTGCCTGCAGAGCTCTTGCCAGTAGGGTGGGCTGCACTGTGTCACTTGCTGCCCTGAGAGATGAGATCCTGGCTATTACTGGGGAGCATGTCCCTCATCAAAGTGGGCATGTCTAATGTTTTTTTCCACCACAACTGGTGCCATAATTATTAAGGGAACTGCACTTGATGCAGCTGTAGATGGCCTGGGAGATATTTAGTAAAAGCCCCTTGAAGTCAGGATCACTATAGTCTGAGGTGAGCACTTGATGACGGGGAGACAGGCCCAAAGGCAAAACTCAGACATCAGGCTTCGTAACAACCATAGCCCTCATCACCCCCTTAATCCTGCAGCTGGGGTACATGCCCCTCTAACACTGCCCCCCCCCCCCTACACACACACTCCCAGGTTCTACACTGGTAGTAGATAGATGATGAGTTCATCTGTAACTTTTTGCAGACAAATTTGTGATAATTCTCCTAATTTGTTATGGTCAGCAGTCAGATTTAGTGTATTAGATCTCTGAGAGACTAGGACAGAATTTATGCAGTGTGTGTCATTTATAGAATGTGATGCTGTAGCATACTTGTCTACATTAAAAATCTCATCCCTAGGAGTAGCCCGGAGATGAGACACATCTAGCCACTGCAGGGGGCAAAGCCAGACTGCACATCCGTAGACCGCTCCCACTAATGCTGCAGTTTGCGGGTAGGGGGTGGATCTTTTATCCCCATCCCCTTCATTCAGCTGCAGGATTCTCCGGTCTATCTTCTTATCCTGCCCACTTCAATAGGAAGCAGGTGGGGAGCTGGAGATTCCGCTACTCCTCTGTAGGTGTGGGGGACTGTACAACATTTTTTAGAGTCTCCTGCAACTTGTGGGAGAGTAGGCTAGTATGTCCTGCAGTATTGTATTTCCAATGCAGGTAATGCATATGGTACAAAACATAACTACAGTAAGTGACAAAGTCATGCCAAAAATGCAGATATATAAATTGCTTCACAGACATGTAATGACATTGAGGTGTCTGTATTCTCAAGAGAAATCATTCATGTAAGTCATCATGAACTATATATATATAATATAATTCTTAAACATTGTATTCAAATTGTTGTAATAGATGTTACACATATGGTACAAGCTGGTAATTGCACGGTTGGTTTGTTGTTTACCTGTAGTATAATATCACAAAAATGATCACAAATGATCCAGACACAAATTACCCCATAAAAGTGAACTGACAATGAGATATATGTAATCCAAGGATCAATCAAACACATGCAGTTATCCTCAGTGTAAATCCTATAGATATTAGTTATACAGAAAAAGTACATGGATATAGGTATTGCCTGGATACACTATGCATATATACTTTAAATAGAATTCTGCTAGTTATCTACAGTATGCAGAGCTGTTTAGCATATGTGGGACTTGTGGTTATATATATCCATACTTACTGGCATTTAATTTCTTCTCTCCTGGAGAAGCCCAGAGAGGAGATGCTGCAGGGAACTTCGGGAGCCTTCAGAAAAATTCCATGATTCGCAAGTCTGTAGGGAGAGGGTGGGGCTAAAATGACACGATTTGCTTCACTTTAGCCATGCCCCCTCCCTGTAGACCAATGTCACCTATCTTTATAAGGCAGTACTGTTTGTTTGTTTGTTTGTTTGTTTGTTAGTAAACCAAAAAAAGTTACAATTGGGCAAAACCATGTTGCACTGCAGGTGTTGCAGATGTAACATGTGCAGAGAGGTTTAGATTTGGGTGGGGTGTGTTCAAATTGAAATCTAAATTGCAGTGTAGAAATTAAGAAACCAGTATATGATATGCACAGAAACAATATAACACACCCAAATCTAAATCTCTCTGCACATATTACATCTGCCTCACCTTCATTGCAACATGGTTTTGTCCAATTGTTAACTTTTTTGCTTTGCTAACAAACCTAAGTAATCCCCTATATGTAGGGTGACCATAATATCCCTTTAATCTGGGACACACATGATTTACACAGGTTTTGTGGCTGGCTAAAACCAAGTGAAATTCAGGCTAGAGTTTAGCTAGCCACAGAACCTGTGTAAATCATAGGTGTCCCAAATTTAAGGGATATTATGGCCACCCTACTTTATGTGGTAACTTACTGATGCATTCAAGGTTCTGCAACAGGCATTCCCAACCTCAGTCCTCAAGGCACATTAACAGTCCAGGTTTTAGTGATATCCATGCTTGAGCACAGATGACTCAAATAGTAACTCAGTTATTTTAATATAACTATATGTGCTGAAGCCTGGATATCACTAAAATCTGCATTGTTGGTGTCCCTATAGGACCGAGGTTGGGAATGCCTATTCTACAGTATGTTCTTAAATGTATTTATATATTGTTACCTATTATTTTGCAGAGTCACAGGATTCCAATTGAAGCAAATCTGCTTCCAAAGGAGAAAACTGTTTCCGAATATTTGCAAACCAATATTTATGATTTCCTGGGAATATCATTCTCATTGGATCGCCCATGTTTTGGAGAAGTCTTGATTGTTGCTTTATTTCCTGAATGATTTTTTTAATCAATAAAATTTCTGTCAAATTAGTCAAATGTGTATTGTCATTAATTAAGTCAAAGATCCAAAGGAGTGAGTAAGAAAACCTTACTGTATGTTGAGAAAACTCAATTGGGTCTAGTGAGCGGCAGTAAGTAAAGTTACCTTAAATATATTTGTTATTGACCAGTTGTGATATAAAGGTGTGCTAATGTAATTGGTGCAAACAACATTTTTCTTGATTTTATTTTATCAAGAAATGACTGTAGCACTGTATACAAAGTATCCCTGAGTTACACTACCTGACAAAAAATACAATCAAGTGTCTCATAATAGTCACTGTCATCACCGTATTATTGCAAAGTGTTTACTTACTGACAAGCAGTGGCGGCTGGGCCAGGTGGCAGGGTGACATGTACCTGGGGCCACAGCAATATTTAACACTTTTAGGCCTGCATTAAACTGACCCATTAGTCCGGAGGTGGGGAACGTTTGGCCTTCCAGCTGTTGTTGAACTACACACACCTGCTACAATTTTGCTATTTGGCCATGCTAAAACTATTGGAGGGCATGCTGGGATGTGTAGTTCAATATCAGCTGGAGGGCCAAAGGTTCCCTTTCCCTGCTTGTCAGTGCCTGTTGCATAGGCCACTAAGAGGTCTATTTACTAAGCCTTGGATGGAGATACATCCGACGGAGATAAATTCCCAGCCAATCGGCTCCTAACTGCCATGTCGCAGGCTGGGTTTGAGAAATGACAGTTAGGAGCCTATTGGCTGGGGCTTTATCTCTGTGGGTTTTATCTCCATCCAAGGCTTAGTAAATAAGAGAGAGTGAAGTAGATTCCAAACAGATCCTGCAGCTGGTAACTTTATGCCAATCAGCAGCACTGCCAAACAGATCAAAGCAGAATCAGAAGTAGTGCAGTGCTGCTGTACTCAGCACAGCTTGCTTGCATAAGTGTGCCTCCACCTCCCAGCATGTGCAGGTTAGCAGGCTTTGCTTGTTCTAGCTTCTCCTGCTCCATCACTTTGTGGCCTGCAGGGCCAGACCCATGTATATGGATATGCTGGGAAGTAGAGCACCAAGTAGAAGACGACACTCATCTAAGCAGCTGACACCCAGAGGCAGAAGGGAGGACTGCAGGACCATTGCTCTATGCTGGCTCTGAGCAGCTTATAGCAGCAAACATCTGAGAACACAGCATACTACAGGCAGCCTGGTGAGTGTATCATGGAGGATGAAGAGGGGGAGAGATGAATAGGCATACCATACTAACACATTTCTATAAAGTAAAGGTTTGTGGGACACTTCTACTGTGGTTGAATAGAGCATGATGGTCCTGGGGATGGGAATGAGGTGACTAGGGTTGACATGATGTGCCAGCCCTCCTGTATTGACAAGAAATGTAGTAATGAAAGTCATGTGCAAGAAATCACCTGCAAAGAATGTCCCAATATGTTGCAATAAGAAATGATATTTAATTGGCCAAGATTGCTGTTATTGTTAAATATGCCCCATAGGGATCTATTCAATTGGTGCCGGTTTTTCCAACAGTTGGAAAAAACGGCACTTTTCAACAGAAATAGGTCAAATTTGCATTTAACTTATTCAATGACAGTGCTGTTTTACCGACAGTCAGAAAAACCGGCACTTGTCGAAACAACATGTGGATTGGCTGTGCCCCCCCAGCAAGTGTCACCCCTAGGCATGTGCCTCACATGCGTACTGTGTAATACACTGTAGTACTCAAAATGACAAACCAGTCCATAGCCTGAGGATTATACAGGTTTTTAATAGGTTTATGGCATTTCTTCCAAAATCGCAAAATAACTACAGTACATTTAAAAGGCTCATTCATATAATATAGTATGCAATAGTCATATACAGAAAATATAGGTTACTGTCATAATACACTGTTCTCCTGTCATACACCATGTAGGCTTTTTTCTAAATATCTAGGAGTGCAACTAGAACTTTGTGGGACCCATAGCAAAATCTTGAGAGCCCCCCTGCTGTTGTCACTAAAGTGCCCCTTAGGGAAGCAGGAGAGAGAGAGCATGAGGGGAGTGATAGACAAGAAGGGTGTCAGGGGAAGAGAGATAGAGGAGAAAGCAGAGAGTGTTTGAGAGGAGAGGACAGGGAGAGAGAGAGAGAGAGAGAGAGAGAGAGAGAGAGAGAGAGAGAGAGAGAAAGGGGGGTTCATGGAAAAAGAGGGAATAAGAGAAAGAGACAGAGAGAAGAAAGAAAAAGAATGCCAGGAAGAGAAAAGGGATGAGAAGGAATAGAGAGATGGCATCAGTAAGATAGAGAGAGGCAGGGGAGGAGCAAGAGAGGGAGGGAATTAAGAAGGACTGAGAGAGATAAAGTGTCAGGGAGTGAGAGATAAAGAGAGTGGAGCAAGAGAGAGTAAGAGGGATTGTCAAGGAGAGAGAGAGTGCATCAGGGAGATAAAGTGTCAGAGATAGAGAGAGAGAGTCAGGGAGAGAGAGGCAGTGTAAGGGGTAGAAAGAGGGAGAGAGAGAGAGACAGTGTCAGAGATAGATTTTGTAGGGAGAGAGAGACACTGTCAGGGAGAGAGAGATATGGGGGGTAATTCTGAGTTGATCGCAGCAGGACATTTTTTAGCAGTTGGACAAAACCATGTGCACTGCAAGGGAGGCATATATAACATGTGCAGAGAGAGTTAGATTTGGGTGGGTTATTTTGTTTCTGTGCAGGGTAAATACTGGCTGCTTTATTTTTACACTGCAATTTAGATTGCAGATTGAACACACCACACCCAAATCTAACTCTCTCTGCACATGTTACATCTGCCACCCATGCAGTGCACATGGTTTTGCCCAACTGCTAAAAAAATTCCTGCTGAGATCAACTTGGAATTACCCCCATGGTGTCAGGGAGAGAGAGATACAGGGTCAGGGAGAGAGATATAGAGAGAGATAGTGTCAGGGAGAAAGAGAGAGTGTGTCAGGGAAAGAGTGTGTCAGAGAGAGAGAGAGATTCTGATAGAGAGAGGGAGAGAGAGACAGTGTCAGTGAGAGAGAGTGTCAGGGAGAGATTGTGTCAGGGGGAGAAAAACAGTGGTGGTCATTCCGAGTTGATCGCTAGCTGCCGTTGTTCACAGCGCAGTGATCAGGCTATAAATTTGCATTTCTGCGCATGCACATGCACCACAATGTGCACACGCGTCATACGGGTACAAAGGCCTTTGCGGTTTTGCCCATGTTCTAGCAAAGCTTTCAGTCGCACGGCACAATGCAAGAAGATTGACAGGAAGGGGGTGTTTCTGGGTGGCAACTGACCATTTTCAGGGAGTGTTTGGAAAAACGCAGGCGTGCCGGGGAAAATGCAGGCATGGCTGGGCGAATGCTGGGCGGGTGTGTGACGCCAAAAGCCAACCCTCCAACGTTAGAATCAACGCACACAAAGAGTAAGTCCAGGGCTAGTCTTGTTTTGCACAAAATGTTTTTGCAGGTGCCCTGCTGCACAGGCATTTGCACTTCTGCAATGTGAAAATACACTCCCCGGTGAGCGGCGACAATGCATTTGCACGGCTGCTAAAATCTGCTAGAGAGCAATCAACTCGGAATGATCCCCAGTGTCAGGGAAAGAGAGACAGTGTAAGGGAGAGCAAAAAGAGACAGTGTCAGGAAGAGAGAGTGTGTGTCAGGGAGAGAGAGACAGTGTCAGGGAGAGAGGGGGAGAGAGACACAGTGTCAGTGACAGTGGTTTATATATACATAAAGAACTAGTATTTTATTGGCTGGTTCCTGACATCCATGTTAGCAGTATTGCCCATTGTGCATGGAGGTGATCCTCGCTCTAAACTTATGTTGTAGTGAGATCTTAATTATCATAAGGACTATGGCTAATGATGTTAAAAGGGGTCCTTGTAGCTACAGATCCATAGCAGTTGGCATGGATATGTTGGGATAGTGATTTATTTGTCAAGCACTAAGGGTGATATAAATTTGTGGAGGTAGTAGTCAAATATATAAGTATCTAGAATTATTTTTCATTATTATTTAGTATTTACTCTCAATAATTAAAGCTCAGTACTCCTGCATATATTTATAATTGAAAATGTTTCTTTACAAAACACTTTTTTTCTAAGTACTCTCACTGGTAAAATTGTCATTGTACCCACCATAGGCAATCTCTGGAGGGGGTGCAGGTCTGTTTTCCCAGAAACCACTCTCCTCTTGGCAAGTGACTCAAATTATGAGAACAATAGTAATGGGTAATGGTATATAATATGATTCCTATAGCTGCTGCCACATCATGCAGTTTAAGGGACTGAGAAATACTGCTGCACATGCCCAGTAGTAGTAGTAGCTTCTTCTAGCAAGTTTGCTATATATGTGGATTTGAGTCCTCAGTCAGTGCACTGGACGAGAGACTAGCTACCAAATAGATGAGACAGGAGTCTTACCATGACATGGGCTAATGTGTGCTTAGAAAGTGCAGTACTTGTTCTATTTTGTTTGTGAATTTATTTATTATGGTAGGTGTAAACCTTTTCCCGACCACTTATTTATATTATTTAAAAATGTTTGATACAGCCTATACTATAGACTATATATAGTATTTAATATTAATACTGCATTCCATACAGTATCCAGTGTATAAAAATACCAATGTTTACATTAATGTCCAGGGTTGTTACTAGACTTTTCTATCTCCACCACAGACTCTTGCAAATCCTGCATTTGTCACTGCCTATGGTTAGGCCACACTATCAAATGCCCAATCCCATTTCAGCTTGGAAGTGTTACAGCATTAGGTCCTTTTTAGTTCTGGGACTGTAGGCCATTTGGGGAATACCAATTTCTGTAGGTTTGACAACTGCCAGAACCAGATACAGTTTATCTAATCTTATATGTTGCTGTAATTATCAAAGGCATTCTCAATGGCCATCCAATTTCCGTATGAATAGACAACCCATAGTAGAAGCCATTATTAGGCAACATATATGCTACTTTTTTACTTAGTTCCCATCTGAGATATACTACCAATATTTTTTGGCAACACATTCTGATGTGTTATACTGTACTGTTGACATAATGCATGGTTTTTGAGAGACTTTCAGTCCAGAAGTGATTATTTCACGAACATGGACAGCTTTAAACCAATCACTTACTGTGATAACTAATTGCCACTACAGGAGTGAGCCCCAGCTCTGTGTATAGTGCCACCTTCATTGTTCAGTTTTATATATATATATATATATATATATATATGGAAAGAGAGGGGAAGAGGACAAGCGCCTGATGGTGCAGTAATTTTCACACTTGGTTTAGTGACGCGAAAACACTCATAAAGGTAATCTGCGTATCAGATGAGGGATTTTGTATCATGCACATCAAACACTATTGCTCTGGTCTTCAGTCTGTTGCTCACAACAAAGGAGGGCTATAAACAAAAAACATAAAAAACACCTCTCATGGTGCAGTATTGTTGTATCGATTTGAAGGATATTCAGCACCTCTGTGGGTATTATGCGTACCAAAAGGTTGGAATAGATCACAAGGAGTCTTAATCCTCCAATTTGTAATTGACACAGCAGCGGAATCTAAACCCTGTGATCCAGGCTCTCTCTTTGGGCAGTGCAGCAAGGGTGCGAGCACACCTCGGGAGGAGATGAGAAGGCAGCGGCAGCACCCTCCACATATGGTACTCTCCGCGATGTAACGGTCGGGTTGGCCCTGTGATTTGGTAGTATTCATACACTGCACTAACTCTATTATTGGTTGCACTTGTTTGGTGCCCACTGGGTCTTCCTCCGATTTATACACCTATTTAGGCTTACCACACTATCCCTTTTTACTGGGACACTCATGACTTGCACAGGTAGTGTAACAAGAGTCTTGCTAGTATGTGCTCTGCTACTAAAATTCCACCAACGAGCGACTCCAGGCTTGTGAGAAACAACAAATACCTTTTATTCAGGTAGCTAAAAAACAAAGATATACATAAAACAAAGATCACTGTCTTTAGAATAATCTACCAGGGAGGTTAGGCCCCTGCCTCACTCCCTCTTACTTAATAAGGAACCCTTCAGGTCCCGGCATCCTGACACTAGTGGCCCAGCCCCCTGGATCAACTGTCCCTAGCAGGCCTATCACCTGGACAGTAACTGCCTTCAGGAGCACTGACTCATTGGGGAGACTCTGCTTTAAACTCAGCACCCAGGTGCTGGCTGATGAAGCAGCTTCTTGGGCTAAGAAGCCTAAAAGACCTGGTCTGGGCCAAAAGGATGGGAACCTGGTCCATCCACACTTCCCTCCTAACCCCAGGACCACGTGTAGCTTACAGGTGGCAAATTACCTCTCCTGCCATAGTATATATACTGTATAACTGAACAATGAAAGCGGCACTAGAAGGCTTCAAACATACGCGATTGTAGTGATTTAAGACATCTACATTTCAGGGTCACATCCCCATTGTCAGGATGATACAAGTGTAATAAAATCAGTGAATAAATACCATAATGCCAGAGGTACTCCCCGCCGCCTCACGCTGCGCTGCCTGGCTTTCAGTTACATCTCCACCGGTCCTCCTGGAAGTGACAGAACTCTGGTCCGTCCAGCATGTGCATTTAATCTATCTTCTAAACTGCTTACAACAGTGGAAAGTAAGGTGTTAAGTAGGGGACAGTCATTCATTCCCACCAGTGACCTTGACCTACTACAGTTACTACAGTGGAAAATAGACACCTTTAAACTTACATGGAAATTGAAATAACATTTTAATAAGCAAGAATCGATGAGAGAATGTGGGGAGGCACCACCTTTACCAGCACAGGTTAGAAAACTAACCAAACCTACCTTTGAACCTATTTCAACCAACCCATCCATTAAGACTTTTCAAAGGATGGTGTAAATAGCTGCAGATGAACCCTGCCCCAGATATTATTCGGACCTGCCTAGTGCAGAAAGGGCAGCATTGAAAAATCTAGGAACAAGGGAGACATAATTATTAGAAGTGCAGATAAGGATGGGGCGATAGTTACTATGGATACTGACAAATATAAAGCTGAATGTGTATGATTATTGTCAGCTGAAAATACTTATGGCTGTCTCACAACAGGTCCAACAACTCAATTTAAGTTGGAGTTAAATGTACTACTGGGATATGCAGTGGCTGATAATATTATCCTGCATACTGTCAGTAAAGCTCTGTTGAAAGAATATCCGATAGTTCCAGGTTTCTATGTGATTCCCAAACTTCATAAGGACCCGCTTAACCCCCCAGACTGACCAATTTTTTTCCGCCAGGGGATTGTTATGCGAGGCCTTATCAGTATAAAGTGATGTGTTTTTACAACAATGTATATAGAACACCTATACACATTTAAAGGATACATTTATGCTTTTGAAAAAACTTGATATGCTAATCAAACTTCCTTCTGATATTACACTAGCTTCAATAAATGTTACGCGTCTATGTACATGAATTAGCCATGGGGCAGGTGTGGCAGCGATTAGACATCTCATCACCAATAACCCCCTATACATGGGTCCAGATATAGATTATTTTTATATATTGATGTATATGCACAACACTTCAAGCACTTTATTAAGTAATTGATTGCAGACAAAACATTTTTCACTATATTGTTATATTTGTATGACTAATTGATATTATGAACAGTTGACATAATGTATTATGTTGGTGTAGTTATTTATGTGGGTTACTATGGTTACATTATCCTAGCATGCTGGACAGACTGGAATTCTGTCACTTGCAGGAGGACTGGAGGAGATGTGACCAGAAGCCAGGGAGGGAGTACCTCTGACATTAAGGTTAAGGTTCATTGATTTTTTTAAATTTGCATCATCCTGACAATGGGGCTGCGACCCCCAAAAAGTATATGTCTTAAATCAAAGCACTGCATTATACAGCATTATAAGTCATGGGGTACTGCCGTATAAGTCATAGAGTGGAGAAGATGATGATGTTCATCAAAATGAATTATAAATTCCTCCAGGAATACATTTTTTTTTCTTTATATCATGTTCTGTTTGGGGCCTAGATTTTAAAAGTGCCACCCTGTCTGACACTGCAGTGCCACTCCTAGATGGGCCAGGTGTTTGTGCCGCCCACTTGTGTCTCTTAGCTTGGTCATCCAGCGACCTCGGTGCACCTCTTTTTTTTTTCCATCATGTGATGTTTGGGGCCTAGTTTTTAAAAGTGCCATCCTGTTTGACACTGCAGTGCCACTCCTAGATGGCCCAGGTGTTTGTGCCGCACACTTGTGTCACTTAGTAAAGTCATCAAGCTACCTCGTGCAACCTTTTGGCCTAAAACCAGTATTGTGAGGTGTGAGGTGTTCAAAATAGACTGGAAATGAGTGGAAATGAATGTTATTGAGGTTAATAATACCGTAGGATCAAAATTACCCCCAAATTCTTTGATTTTAGCTGTTTTTTTGTTTTTTTTCAAAAATTATCCATGTCTAAAACCAAAACCCAAAAGGGTGGTTTTGGCAAAATCTATCCAGATCCAAAACACAAGTGGGGAGCAAGATCCAAAACCAAAACACAAAACACGAATAATGCCCGCCACACATCTCTAGTTTTAAGTCTTCGAGTTCCACCTTCATTGTTCAGTTATGCATCGGGGTATTCACTCCACTAAGGAAGGCACCGCAAGCAAGCATTCCAGCAGCAAGGGGACTGCAGGAGTGCCGGCTCAAAGGTAAAGAAAAATAAATAAATAAAATAATAATAATAATTTATATACATATATATATATATTTATACAGCAAATTGAACTCCGGCACTTGGATCTGTCCCTATTATGGGACTGTCTTGCTCAGGTGCCCTCCTCTGGGGACTAAGTCCATATGGAACGGTGGAGCGGGCACGGTGCTGTTTCACTGGAGTCATTGTTTACATCTCTGTTACCAGGTTTGCGTTGCCATGGACGCGCCCCTGGGCACCGGTGCGTCACTTCCACGGAGACACTGGTGACGTCAGTCTGGTGGCCGGGATGGCGCGGCCAGCGGCATATGCACGTGGGGATGTTCTTATTGGGGGTAAGTGGTATTTATTTGCACAGATTGTCATTTTGCACTAATCCTGACGAAGGGGGAGACCTCGAAACGTTGATATGCACTAACATGAAGTTTGTTGCCGTTTTGAAGACTCTGAGTGCCGCCTCGTCATTGTATGCTGGTTTATATATATATATATATATATATATATATATATATATGGTTGTGGTTCATCAAATCGACAGTATCTAGGTCGACAATGTTTAGGTCGACCACTATAGGTCGACAGTCACTAGGTCAACATGGATGGAAGGTCAACAGGGTTTCTAGGTCGACATGTGCTAGGTCTACAGGTCTAAAGGTCGACATGAGGATTTTTTTTTCTTGGTGTCGTTTTCTTCGTAGAGTGACCGGGATCCCAAATTAGTGCACCGCGTCCCCTCGCATAGCTCGCTTCGATCGCCATGCTTCAGGCATGGTGCCTTCGCTCCGCTACCGCTTTGCTCGGCACAGATCACCGTTCCAATCGTACTCCACGTGGATCGTTAAGTATGAAAAAAATTAAAAAAATATTTTTTTTAAAAAAACTCATGTCGACCTTTAGACCTGTTGACCTAGCACAGGTCGACCTAGAAACCCTGTCGACCTTCCAACCATGTCGACCTAGTGACTGTCGACCTATAGTGGTCGACCTAAACATTGTCGACCTAGATACTGTCTATCTTCAGACCAGATCCCATATATATATATATATATATATATATATAAATTATTTTTCCCATGGATGACCGGCCATCCAATTAAAGCAAGCAGGGAACCTGGGTACCTTCCCTTTCACATGGAAATACCAGTGATACAGTAAGAAAATGGGCGTCACTCCACGTGTTTTAATAAGTAACCGGAAATGTGTGGGGGCAGCTGTGACCATGTGTCTTTCACTTGCACAGGGTGGTATAAAGGTAAACTTTGTTTTATATCATATTATCCTGACGAAAGGTGTTTATAAAAGGCATTTGAAACGTTGATATTGATAATAAAGTAATGTATATACATATACATACACATATTGACAGGTGCAGCACTCCTGGCATCTTAAATAACTTACAGCTAGATGCGTCATCGCTTGGAAAGTGATATAATGGAGAGTGAAAATGCACCAGCCAGTCAGGTCCTAACTGCCATGTTACAGGCTGTGTTTGAAAAATGGCAGTTAGGAGCTGATTGGCTGGTGCTTTTTCACTCACCATTTTATCACTTTCCAAGCGATGGCGCATCTAGCTCTTAGACTGATACAAGCATGCTAAGTTATTTAAGACACATGGGGGTAAATTTACTAATATGGGAGTTCTGTTTAAGATGGGTTGTTGCCTACAGCAACCAATCTGATTCTACTTCTTATATATATATATATATATATATATATATAAAGCAAACAAAGAAGAAAAGAATATATATAAAATAGAAATTCCCTGCACTCCGGGCATATACTGACCGGCTCCGGTGTCCTCCTCTGGGGTGCGATCCCCAATAACGTGGAAGGTCAATACAATAGGTGGCACTCGGAGACTTGTATTCAGTAGTAAATTTGCATAAATGCCCCATAGGGTGTGCTTTATTCAAGTGACATTTCGGGGATTTCTCCCCTTCTTCAGACAAAGCCAAGTGATAACAGTGAGCTTAAATAAACAATGCATAAACTTACACCCTCCCTGTTTGTGTCAGTGGAGCCCA
The DNA here is from genome assembly GCF_028390025.1 of Pseudophryne corroboree. NCBI lineage: Eukaryota > Metazoa > Chordata > Amphibia > Anura > Myobatrachidae > Pseudophryne > Pseudophryne corroboree. The sequence goes on from NC_086452.1 coordinate 132,001,117, forward strand.
AGTCTCACCAGCCGCCTTCCTGTAGCGAGCAATTTCGGTTACGGCTGCCTCCATTGCGCTGGTAGTGCCATCACTCATCTGGCTGCAGGGACCATGGCAACCAGCTGAAAACAACAACAAGGGATGACATTACAAAACCTCACAGTGCAAAACAATAACTTATAGGAGCAGAGGCGGCATTCACATAGTATGCGTCCTCTGCATGTGTGAAAAAACATCTTATACTTAGTGCTAAACATCTATATGTAATCAAAACAACGTGCTCACATATTCTGCTATGTGATCTGTATATTAGACAAACAAACTATCTGTGGTAAATATGTAACAATAGTAGAATTAATAAAAATCTATAAAACTGTTGTAAAATATACATTGAACATACTTTTGTATCAACATAATCTACAGTATGTTAGAATAGAATCGTTTACGTTAAAGTGTGCTTTTTGGTGACATTCCCTATATTACTGCCATCTTGTGGCCAAATTGAATACCATATTTGTGTATCCAAAAGAAATACACCTTAGGGCAAATAATCAGATTCATTTTATGTAAAAAAAAATTTGTATTCTTTTTTATAATCTTTTTTTAAAACATAAGGCTACTAAACCACTATGGCATGGGATATTCTACTCTACACAAATCAGCTTATAAGAAATGACTTAATGTAAGTGATTCATACAGGCCTTTGGGGGCAACACAATCCAGGTGGAAAATCCATCTGGATTCTAGTTGTAATAATAATTTGCCCCTATCGCCTCCCCATCTGGGTGCTGGAACGTGATCTATGGCTTTATACTTCAAACTGGCTAGATTGTGTTTATGTGCTGCAAAGTGACGTGCCACGGGTTGTTCACTGTCCCCAGTGATCAGGGCTGCTCTGATAGCTGATCTACGTTGGGTAAGACGTACTTTTAATTGACATTCCATTTTCCCTACATAGTACAGCCCACATGGGCAAATAATGACATATATCACATATTTGCTAGTACATGTTAATATGTTAATAATATGTTAAATGGTTTTTTCTCATTTAAGCTTTTTTCTTCTTGAATTTACAGTTTCGTCATGTGTTTGTGAGTCAATTTTAAGGACATTAATTAAAAGTTAAGTATTTAAAGTATGACATTTTTATAAGAGTGCCCCAGCAAGTAGAGTTTTATTTTCTTTTGCCCATTTTAACTACAGCATAATGTGGAGACCATAATTTAATCAAAGAAAGGTATTTTGATATGATGTTTGAGTGTGGAAAATTGTTTAGTAGATACTTTGTGGATGTCTCTGGAAGTGGCTGTATTTTTGTTTTGTATATGTATTTTTTTTCCTTTTTTTGTTTTTGTTTTGTAGAATTTAATACACTAATTTAGAAAAATGACAGAGGTACCTACATATACTACTCTCACCACAGTGACCACTATGTGGATAAAGAAAACCAAGATGAAGAAAAAAATCCAGATTATGCTATGGGCAACATCACCAGTTCTAAAAACTCCCGCTTTTGTTAATTTACCCCACAGAGTCTATATGGCGTTTAATTGCTGATGATGTGTCAATGGATTATGTACATGGACTGCAATTGCTTGTAAAAAACTGGTTTATTGACTGTAAATGTACAGTCAAGAGTAAATTATCTATCGTGCAAAATCATTCAAAGGGCACAGGTGGCAGTCTACCTCTAGAAATTCTATTTCTAGAAAGGGAGAAGAAAATACAAGAAATTATCCCTCCAGTGGCTGTTGCTGGTGGAGGAATTGATACTAGTGCTTTCAATTTCACCATTGGTTAATTTAGAGAAAGTATTTTAATGATATAATGAGGAAAATCTAATCACATGACATAAAACAATTCCATCTTGCACCTCCTTTCTTTGCATAATGTGCTGTTTGGAGCTTTGCTGACTGTGACAACAAACATTTGTATAGTTAATAAAATTGCCACCCTGTCTGCCACTGCATTGTCAAAGCCCAAAACCGGAGATTAGGGCCAGTGCACATCTTTAGACTAAAGTAGCCCAGTATCAAAGGTTGCACATTCATTTCACTGCATACTGTAATTTTCTTAATTGGGAAAAAGACGCATGTGATCATAACGGACCCAGAACAATCACTGCAGAATTTACGTTTTTTTAAACATGATGTTTCTCTTGATGTGTACTGTATTTGTTTAATGCCATTTTCAGTGGGGTAATATTACAAGCAATCAGCTAAATAACAAAATTGCCAGTGTGTAATAAAACAACTGTTATCATGGTAAGACTTGCAATACATACATTACAATAATATCCAGGGGTGGCTCCAGAGCTCTGTCTATGTTAGATAGACAGTACTGTCTATGTTAGATAGACAGTACCAGTGGCGATTCCAGAGCAAAGGCTGCAGCTCAGTTCAAAATTCAAATATGGGAGGCACTCCAACTGCCCGTGAGTCAGTTTGAAATGGCAGTTGGTGACAGTTTGTGGCTCCCCTATTTGAAATTTTAACTGACCTGCAGCCTTTGCTCTAGAACCACCACTGGTACTGTCTATCTAACATAATATAAATAAATAAATTAAGTATCTAATAAAAGTCATTCTTAAACTGTAAGCACCGTTCGACTTTACAATGAAGATGTCACACATGCGCAATGGCGGTTTTGAAAAGCAACACCTGGTGGACGAACACATTTATTGCACTGACCAGAAAAACAAATCATTACACAGCAACTGAATATGCTACACTGCAGCTGAATATGCCTCCCTGCGACCAGGCACAGGCATACGTAATATAATTAGTATTTTGCATTACATGCCACATGGAGGATAGATAAGAGTGGCTACATCTGTATAATGCCAGAGACTTGGTGATTTTCTGTGCATGCATCAATGCATGTTTCTTCAGGAGAGGTGCCCATGGACATCTATAGCTGTTACAATAAAATCATCAGTAGATGAACTCTAATTTTTGAAACCAGATATGAAATGTGCCATCTGGTTTTAGAATTGTCAGATGTAGGGATAATTTGTTATTTTTATTAGACTACTACACTTGTAAGAAAATTCTGTGTGATGGGACTATGGGGTATATTTATTATCATGCTTTAAACCTGATGATTGCAATTTATTGTTGCCGCTTGTAGCAAACTGAAATCAAGAATGTATCAAAAACACACACGCACTGGAGCCCATCCCTGCAATGCGAAGGATTAAGGGGGGTAATGATGGGAGAAATGTGTGCTGAGCGATCTTAGCACAGACCGCTCAGCCACATCTCTCCTCCTGCTCAACACAGCGCAATGTGCTAAGAGGGGGGGGGGGAGTGGGGGACGGAAAGGAGGCCGCTCACTTTACACAGTGGTGAGTTGAGCAACCCGCTAGATTGAGCCTGTGCTTAAAATCTAAGCAATCTAGTCAGATTGTTTAGATTTTAAACACGGATCTCTCCATGTGTACCCCTCTTAAGTGATCACTCCACTTTTAACACTTCACCTTTGCGCGTGAACCTGCGCTCATTCCACTGCACTTGTGCGCAATTCACATCCCTGCAAATGTTGCTATGTGTAAACTATAGGCTATAATGTTTAATTCCATCTGAAGATTATGTTAGCTCCTGGACCAAGCTCAATAATTGAAACTATGGAAACCTATGAGGACTGCTTTTCCAGCCGGAAAAATGGGGGACAGCAGCAGCTCCAAAATCTGTAGTGTTTCCTGTAGATACATTCAGGTGGTAATTAATACTTGTGAGTGCACCCAGAAAATGTGTGTTATTGGGTATATGAAGTAGCAAACATGCTTTAACACCTTCAGTGGCAAGTTTTTAATTTAAAAACACACACTGGGGGGGGGGGCTGTTTTTAAATGACAGTGGGAGAGGGGGGAAGGTGCAGAGGGCGCAACTAAAGTGACAGGGCGAGTTAATCGCCTGACATCGCCAGCAGGCATCGCCCGCGGGGATCGTCAGCCCCAGCACTGATTCCCAGCGGCTTTGTGGCACCCGGGAATTAGCATAATGATTTTACTGCTAAGCCTGCCCCTCAGCCAATGGGAGTCCTGGGATCGGGCTAAACTCCATAATGAAGCATACTAATTCCCGGGCGCCATGTACACTGCACGGCTGTCCCTGAGATATCAGTCAGTAATATGCATGGAAATCTTCCGGGGTTGCCAGCACTGTCATCATTGGCAAGCCCGGAAGATTTTCGGGCATGCCACTGAAGGGGTTAATTTACACTGAACATACAGTAATGTTAATACACCTAATGGCTTAGAATTGGATAACTGAGAGCATTGTGAGTTATGAGGCTCTGATCTGAAGACGACACATTCAATTTCCACCTAGAATTATTGTAATGTACATCTTTAGTAGAAAAAGGATGACACAACCAGGTTTAAGGTCAATGGAAATACCTGTGGTGGGGAACAGCAGGTAGTAGGCCAGACAGTAAAGATAGGGGGGGTTAGCAATGCTCCTAGGGGTGGAAATAATCTCTGTGCTCCCTATGTCAAGTAGAAGCAAAAACCTTAACTGCCCAACAGCCTACGAGGGCAAAACAGTTCACCATTGGTGCCAAATCATCAATGGTTGATAACTATTGATGGTTGATGGCTATACCAATAATAGAAAAGTAGAGGTAATCACGTTAATGCAGCCTGGTTCTCTGAGGGCTTCAGACTATTTCTGTGCAGAATAAAGTCCATCACCTTACAACTGTTCTTATTTTACCTACAGCCAAGCAAACGAGATGAGTAAATAACTTACATAAGTATTTCCACTACCAGGATGAGAATTTAATAATAAATGTGGCAAAATGACAGCATAAATTAAAAACAAACATAGTTCATAAGAACAGTAAACTAAGATTAATCTGGCAGTACATAAATTTCATACAGGTGGATAAAGTACATAAACGATGCTATAAATGAGAAGTTGTGGAACAATAAATAAGAAGTGTGTACAATAACTGCCTGAGGCTAAACTCCTACTGCTCAGTGTTGGCAGTAATGTGAGCCAAAGCACAACCTCTGGGCAGTCTGAAAAATCCCAGCCATTTGTGAGCAGTAGGACATTATAATAAAGGCAGAACAGGCAATATTTAGGGTCAAAGGATAATAGTGGGAGCTAAGCTACCCTATCCATACGATATTGCATTGCCGGCTGAAAATGCAGAAAGGACCTCTAGACTAAAGTAGCGATGAGCGGGTCTGGTTCTCAGACAACCAGACCCTCCTGAACTTTAGGATTCGACTACTGATCTGAGACTGGCTTGGGGTTTCCCGCCAGACTCAGATCCAAAAAGCGAAGCAAAACGTCATCATCCCATTGTCTGATTCTCATGTGGTTTTTGATTCTATAAAGGTCCCAGTGACCAGTGCAGTTTTTACTCCAGTATGTCGAGTGCACTGAACGGACATGGCCGCAGTGCTGAGGCATGTGGCGTGGGCGTGGGGCGTCTGTCTGCATTCAGTGACAACAAGGGGTGATCTTCCATCATCAACAGTCCATGAGTGCTGGTGAATCAGACAAGGGGTGATCTTACCTGTGCATACATCCAAGGGCTCTGCCTGTCCCAGTGTTAAAAAACCCAGTATACTGTGTGTGTACATCTATGTGCTGGTGTGTTTCCAGGGGTGCTGTCATCTGGTGTATCTGACAACAAGGGGTGATCTGTCCATGGGTAAGAATTTTTCTAATAACAATTTTAATAAATTGATTTAAAAAATGATGATATTGTTGCAACAAATAATAAAAACACAGTGTATTAGATTTGATTTGGGCATAACATAGCACTGCAAAATCAACAAAGTTCCATATACTTAAGTATGGTTTGTTAGCCGGTACTCAAATAAGCCAATTTATCCTCAAAAGCAGCTGCCACAGTCCAGGAACAATTGCAAGCGAATGGAAAATACCAACTGCTGTTGTAATAGACCTTACGTGGCTGGTTCAAGATGTTACTTGGTCCAATTGATTTGCTCAGGTCAAATATTGCAGATGTCCAATTCGCAGATGATAGTAGTTCCTATATCCGACTTCTAGGCTTTTAGAAAGAATTGAGGAAATAGAGTCCAGCTGTCCCACCGACGCGTTTCGGTGCCGTGTGGGGCGTGGACAGTGGTATCTTTTGTTGTTCTTATCCTTTAGCGGCGAGCCACGCATATATTTAGTTTTAGGGTTGTTAGTAGCTCCTAGACTTCTGTTTTCTTTAGTTAGAGGTCCCCTTGTTATTATCCTGTCTCGGTTCACGCCTTGTCTCACTCTAAGACCTGGGGGCATCGAAGTTGGGCAGACCTAATCTGCCCTTCAAACGCGGCTGTCGTGGGCCCAAGAAACCATAGTCACTCAGGCGTGAACTGACCGCACGGGTGAAACAATGGAGGGCGGGTGCTAGGGGCTATTTCCATACCACACCTTATTTCAGCGTCACCTCCTGGTGCTCTGGACTCACTACGCAACATCTCTCTAGTTCTGAGCACCAGGAACCTAACATTATCACCGGGCAAAAAAAAAAAATATATAAAGAGTTATTTGTATTTGGTGGGCATTGAAATTCGGCCTCATGAATCCGGCAGTATTAGGACTGAATCCCAGCCAGCTTTTGGCCAACCAGATTAAGGAAATAACGCAGATGGTTCAGAATCTTACTCTTCGGGTGAGATCGCAGGAAGATCTTTTGCAAGCCTCCCCGAGTATGATTCCAGAACCAAAGATGCATCTTCCTGACCGTTTTTCGGGTAACCAAAAGGATTTTTTTAATTTCAAGGAAGCTTGTAAACCTTATTTTCATTTAAGGCCCCGATCCTCTGGTACTGAGTCTCAACGGGCCGGGATTGTGATGTCATTACTACAAGGCGATCCGCAAACCTGGGCTTTTGGGCTAAAAGTCGATGATGTTGCCTTACTATCTGTAGATGCCTTTTTTAAGTCCTTAGGCCTTTTGTATGATGACCCTGATAGAGAAGCGTCGGCTGAGAGCCACCTGCGTGAACTTAAGCAAGGGAAAAATCCAGCAGAGGCGTATTGTACCGAGTTTCGCCGTTGGTCGAACAACTGTGGCTGGAATGACCAGACCCTGCGCAGTCAGTTTCGCCTCGGTTTGTCTGAAGTTATTAAAGACAGTCTCCTTCAGTACCCCGCTCCAGAGACTTTAGGCAAACTCATGGAGCTTGTTATTAAAATTGATCGTCGTCTCCGGGAGCGGAGGGCTGTAAGAGGAGCTAGTTTCAGGCCTAGTCCATGTGTGTATACTTTCACTGAGGACGTCGAGGAGCTCATGCAAATGGGTCTCTCCCGGCTGTCCCCAGAGGAAAGAACCAGAAGGCTAAATTCTGGTCTCTACTTGTATAGTGGTGGCAAAGGACATGTCGCGCGTAATTGCCCGAATAAGCAGGGAAACGCTCTGACCAAGTGAATTGTTAGGGGTTTCACTTGGGTCTGCAATTGATCTCCTCTGATGATTCCTTATTAGTTCCTGTAAAAATGTCCTTTGGTAGTCTCAGTTTGTTGGTGTCGGCCTTCGTCGACAGTGGAGCTGCGGAAAATTTCATGGATATTGGTTGGGCTCAGACTTTGGGCGTTCCACAGATACCTTTGGATTGTCAAAGTCAGAAAAATATCTCTATGCACACTGCCATATTTTGCACCTCATACAGGTCCGTGCTGCGCATGCGTACGCACTCCCGTGCGTGCGCATACTCACAGTCGCGGGCACCCGCAGGCGCACGGTATGCGTATTTACGGTAGAGTTTATGTGATCGTAGCATGCGACTCAATCGTTACATATTTTCACTATATAATGTATTTTGTAGATCATGGTCCCTTTGATAGATTCTGAAAGTTTAGTTAATATAGCATGTTCCTGGACAGAGAGATCCCTCTTTGTATTGTACGAAGGGTCTAACAGGGGTCATACAATGGTGTTTGGTACCCATCGGAAGAGTATTTAATTAGCAATATTCCGGTGTTGGTTTGGAGCGGATTATTCGCTCGTGCGAATAGTTATGGACATAAGAAGTTTATGTCCATTTACTATTATTTGCACTTACTTAGCCATGCGGCGGGAAACCCAGTATCCCACCCACCTGAACAGTTGGAAGTAGCCACAGCCCACCTGTATGAATCAACCTATGACCTTTTGTTATAATGCGAAGCCGAATTCCTGTGTCCAATGAACAATGAGATTGTAGGGACCATTGAATTGTATTGTGTGTGGGGCATAAATAGACAAGCCGACCATATCCAGTTCACTCTCTTCAACGGTTCTCATTGCTGATAATCGGGAGCTGGATATCGAGGCGCATGCGATCGTTTCCCCTTGTGCGTAAGTCTTCTCCGCAATCATATTGATCTTCTATGTTATTGTGAGCCATTTCTCTCTCTCTTCTCCTCTTTCTCTCTTATTTACCCTTAAAACGTAATTGTATTGTATTGTATTTCCTGTGTAGTTATCTGGTTAGGTAGTCTATGTTATATTGTAGTGTATGACTTGTATTGTGTTAATTCTTTTGCAAGTATATCATTCATATATATATATATAAGGCGTTAGACCCTAAGAACGGTATCTGTGTATTTCTTATAGTGTTAAGTATTCTCAGAGCGTCGGTGACGCTCGAACAGCTTTTGAGTTAATAAGGTTATACTGTGTTGCATTTACACTCTATTATTACACTAAGGTTTTACTGCATAATACACTGTTTATGGTTTAGATATAAAGGTTTAACATTGTGAGCGTCAGCGCCGCTGGTGATCTCCTCGTGATCCCGAGCGTCCGCTACGCTATAGCGAATCATTACGTTAGTCGGCAGCCAATAGCGTGCCTGCCTGTGATCTCTTGGCCGTGAGCGAACGTGACGCTTGAGCGTCTCGACTACGGCTAAGCGATCGTTACACAACGTGCGTACCCTTACGGTATTCCATACGTAAATAGCGTACTGTGTTCTTAGACCTCTTAAAGGGTTTTTATAAACGATAAATATTTAGCTTTATCAATTGGCGGCTCGCCCGTCCTTCACATATCTGCACTAGGTAGATACAGCAGACATTATCCATCAGCAAAGGGCGGGAGGTTATATTCCTCGTAGTGCTGTCGGGATAAGAGTCTGCTTCACTTAGTAAAGGGTGCTGAAGGAATCCGGGAACTGGAGGTAAGAACAACATGCTAGTGTCTTTTAAAACTTTATTTTTCTGTCTTGCGTACACACGCACGCACATATATATATATATCTGCATTTCTTTTTCATTTGTGTATTTTCGTATATCATTCTCCTGTTTGCCAGTTTTATAGTTGATGAACGTGCTAAGAGAGATTTGCCGCTATTTCATAGTTTAAGAGTAAAGGTAATATAGTTAAAGTATAGACAAACACACAGCTTTGCCTGAGAGACAAGGCGAAGTCAGTGTGGTGCGCGGTAGATGATAAAGGATCATCTACATTGATAAACGTATAAATTGTGTTACGGTGGATCTTTGCTTTGCGTACACGTGTCTCTAACAAAGGACTGAGACAACCCAAAGGCCGACGCACGCAGCGTATATTACGCAACGGAGCGTCCGTGTACGCCCACGTAACTCAAATCACAAGTGTTATTTTTACAGGCGAGAAATAGCGCAACGCGATAAATAACGCAAATCTATTTTGGGTGTCAGAAATTTAAATTAACAGATCCTTCTCCTAATTGGTAACACATCTGGTCTAAAGAAAATTTCTGCGCAGAAATAGAAATAGAAACAAAAGTGTACATGTGATGAGTGAGTGGTTTTTTTTTTTTTTATTACATATAAGTTTATATAACTTTGAGGATGAACCACAAGAAAAGTCGGGGTCTCGTGAGGTACATACGTGTAAGTGACGTACATGGTGGCTAGGGAGGCATCCCTGGTTAAACATAAAAATTTGAGCATTAGAGTATAGCGGACCAGGAGGTCATACTGTAGCACAGACCAGGAGGTCCAGAACAGACCAGGAGGTCCAGGTACAGCAGACAAGGAAGTCCGCTATAGAGTCAAGAGGCACAACACCAAGAAAGGGTTGGTGCAACACCCATATAGGCCATACAAGCTCTGGCTGAAGGAATTCGCAGCCGCAATTTTCGATTCCGTTGGTCGCTCCGTACATAAGATTAGTTGCTTATGTACTGAACGATTGTACCGCACGTAATTGTGTACATTAGTTAGTAATCTGACCCAGTACCATTAGAGTAAAGGGGTCACAAACGCTATTTGTACATTCTAACGTGATTTGTGTAATTTTTTTTATTTTAAGGGAGGTTCGCTGCTCACTCAGGAACTATCCAACAACCAATAGTTACTGGAAAGAGTAAGTGTTCTTCGGATAACCCTCGCATGTTCCAGTAAATAGAGGTTCAGGTCGCAGGGGCCCTGGGTCGAGTACGCCAGCACTAGAGCAGTGTGTAGGTCGTATTGGTCGGCGTGGGCGAGTGAGTGGGGTACTCGGTAAACCGCCACCGTCAGCCTATTTTGAACATTTTGGTTTGCGTAAGGGTTGGCTGAATAAAGCAACACCTTCGAACTATGGGGGCCACTTGTTCAGGTAGGGGGCGATCAACCTCGGTTCGGGTTGATTCAGTGAACCGACCAGTCGGGTCGGCAAGATATGTGATGTGTGAAAAATATGGGTCACACAGAAATTTTATGTGATGAATGGGAGAGAATGACGGTACATGACGGGGAGAAATTCCCAAGAGTAGGTAGCTTCAGCCCAGAAGTGTTACAAAATTTAAGGAGGAGGATATGTCTCATTAAATCAGCAAAGAGACGAATCAAGCATTACGATTATTTGCAGTTGTGGCAACAGGAGGGTGAAATACAGAGAGGATTGGCTCTGGCGGCGGGATCGAATCCTATCAAGAAACTGATGGCTACGGCACCGCCGCCACCATACATAGCGGGAGAGAAATTGGTTGCGGAGAATGACGCACTAAGGTGTGACAAGCAAACACTTAGCAACTGTGTAAATGTTAATAAGTTAACCAATGCAAGTATTTACCCGTGCAAGTTGTACCCTGTTTTGAACTTTCCCCAGGAGTGTGATCAAGAGGACGAATCGGCAACAATATCAGCGCTCTCTCTAGCAGCCACCATATCTGAGACAACAGTAGGCACGGCTCCACCCCCGAGATTAGTAACAAAAGCCCCTAGCGGAGGGATAGGTGAGGTCGTATCAACGGGTAAGTACGGCACCATACATTATGCTGAAACTATTTCACCACAGGCTGTAGAATCTACACAGAATGAGGTTGTTAGAGTCAATCCTGTTAAGGTAATAGTAGTTCCAAATGGGAAAACAGACACATCAGGAGCCACTCCTGTTAGGAACATTGCCATGTATTGCCCGTTTACCAGAATGGAATTAAGGACCATAGTGTCTGAATTCCCTGACCCTAGAAAAGATTTAGTTGCTATCCAAAAATACATCAGAGACCTAGGAAACACTTTAGAGCCCAATAATAAAGATTGGCAGGTACTGCTAAGAGCTTGTTTACCCTCCAATGTCGACGCAGCTCAATTTTTAGTTGACTGTGGATTAGATCAGGATGTACCTCTTACAGATGTGTACAACAAAGATAACGTAAAAAGAATAAGTTTACAGTTAAAGGAGTATTTCCCAGCCGTAGTTAAATGGAACAAAATATTCTCCATTAAACAAAAGGAGTCAGAAACAGCTGCAGAATATTTTCACAGGGCATTATTAGAGATGGCAAAATACACAGGCATAGAGGACATTAAAACCAACATAAACCATCGAGAAGTAGCAGTATCGGTACTAATGGATGGTTTAAAAGAAACATTAAAGGCAAGGGTACAGACCACACAACCATGTTGGCGAGGTCTGTCGGTGGCTACTTTGAGAGAGGCTGCTATCGATCACGATAGGAACATCACCAGACACAGGGAACAACAAGGTGATAAATTAATGGCCGTAAGTATACAGGCCCTGACCACAAGGCAGCCTTTGTTTATATCACCAAATCCTGTGGGTAAGTCAAATGTGGTTACTTGTTATTCTTGTCATAAACAGGGACACATGGCACGAGACTGTAGAGCGAAAAATTCACGAAACTCATACCAACCCCCTAGACAACGACACGACACACGACATTGGGATCAGGGTCCGCAGAAACGGAGTTATGAGCCACATGCAGGGGAAACAAAAAGATACCCCCCGAACAGAGACTGGCAAGCCTCTGGTAGCTCCCAATTAACTCCGTCACAAGTAGTTGCTGCCAGCGGGATTCAGGGAGGTCACCATACCCAATAGGGGTGTGGCCATACCTGTAATCTGCAGCCAGTAAAATTGATTGCAAGCCTTGGAAGTGAACCCGAAATTGCAATCAATGTAGCTGGTAAAACTTTAAACTTTCTTGTAGATACGGGGGCGGCCAAATCAGTGATAAATTCGACAGTGGGCATGAGAACCACTGGTAGGACAATTCCAGCCATGGGAGTAACAGGAGTAGTCCAGCATTACCCTGTTAGCAAACCAGCAGAGATTACAATAGGGCCTTTACATACCAATCATTCCTTTTTGCTGGCTGCATCGGCACCGACCAATCTCCTGGGTAGAGACTTACTGTGTAAAATGGGGTGCGTCATTTATTGTACTCTGAAGGTGTATTCTTGGACATACCTGAGAATCACGCTCAGGAAGTGCGAGACATGTTAGACTCCCCATCAAAATTAATGTCACATACCATTATGACAAATAGGACTCCCTCCCAAGGAGAAGAGATGACATCCCAGATACCAGAGTCACTTTGGACTAAAGATGGACAGGACACTGGATTAATGGCAAACGTAGCTCCGGTAGTTGTACAAGTAAAAGATGGTAGGATAGCTCCAAAAATCCCACAGTACCCTCTGAAGCCAGAGGTGGAGTTAGGAGTTTACCCAGTAATAGAGCGCTTGCTACAACAGGGCATTCTGGTAAGAACATCCAGCACTGCCAATAGTCCCATCTTCCCTGTGAAAAAGAGTGGGGGGAGGGGTTACAGGTTAGTGCAGGATCTAAGGGGGATTAACAAAATAGTTGAGAGTCAGTTCCCCGTAGTGCCAAATCCAGCTGTCATCCTTATGCAAATCCCTCCCACTGCGAAATTTTTCACTGTTATTGACCTCTGCTCCGCTTTCTTTTCGGTACCCCTGCACCCTGACAGCCAATATCTGTTCGCATTTACATACAGAGGAGTCCAATACACATGGACTCGATTACCACAAGGATTCATAGATAGTCCCAGTATATTTTCCCAGGCTTTGCATGATTGTTTACAGTCTTTCCAACCAGAGAGTGGATCAGTATTGATACAGTATGTGGATGATTTACTGCTGTGTTCAGATTCACTGGAAGCGTCCCTGAAGGATACGAAACAGCTCCTGTTTCATCTTTCAGACACAGGACACAAGGTTTCCAAAGACAAGTTGCAATTATGCCAAACTAAGGTAAAATATTTGGGACACTGTCTAACACAAGGACTGAGACACCTGACCGCTGATAGAATCCAAGCAATTAGAGACATGACTCTGCCACAAACCCAGCAACAGATCAGAACATTTTTAGGAATGTGTGGGTATTGCCGTAATTGGATCCCAGGGTTTTCCATTCTAGCGTTACCTTTGCAGGAGATGGTCTCCTCAAACAAACCTGATCGGATTTCGCATACAGACGAGTCTGAGACGGCATTTGAGAGACTTAAACAGTGCCTAACGCAGGCACCAGCATTAGGTATGCCAGACTATGGGAAACCCTTTGAACTATACGGAACAGAAAGTGCTGGTTGCGCGGCAGGCGTCCTAACCCAAAAGCACGGTGATGCCAGCAGGCCGGTAGCATATTACAGCGCTCAGCTAGATACGGTAGCGCGATCCCTCCCCACATGCTTGCGAAGCGTTGCTGCAATAGCATTGCTAGTAACGAAAAGCGAAGATGTCGTGCTAGGTCACAACCTCACAATTCATACACCACATGCAGTGTCAGCCTTGTTAAATTCTGCCCAAACCAGGCACGTCTCATCAGCACGGTTTACAAGATGGGAATTGGCACTAATGGCCCCCGTAAACATCACCATAAAGAGATGCAGTGCATTAAATCCTGCGACATATCTCCCAGGTGTGCCTGGACAGGGACAAAGGGTGGAGGATGAGAGTGATGGGGAAGGAGGATTTAATACAAAGGAAGACACACATGATTGTATGGAATATTTGACCCAAAATTTTACCGCAAGGCCTGACATCAGTGACAACCCACTGGAAGACGTAGAACTCACGTTCTACACGGACGGTAGTTGTCACAGACAGTCAGACTCGGGAGACTTGTGTACTGGATACGCAGTCGTAGATGACCAAGGCACCATAGAAGCAGAACCGCTAGGCCCACCTCACTCAGCCCAGGTTGCTGAACTGGTCGCCCTAACCAGAGCATGTGAATTGGCTAAGGGAAAGTCAGCCAATATCTACACCGATTCTAGATACGCATTCGGGGTAGTTCATGATTTCGGAGCCCTATGGCGCCTCAGAAATTTCATGACGGCAGCTGGTACACCGGTAGCGCATGCAGCTCACATCAAAAGGCTTCTAACAGCGATACAGGAACTAGAGATGAGCGCCTGAAATTTTTCGGGTTTTGTGTTTTGGTTTTGGGTTCGGTTCCGCGGCCGTGTTTTGGGTTCGAAAGCGTTTTGGCAAAACCTCACCGAATTATTTTTGTCGGATTCGGGTGTGTTTTGGATTCGGGTGTTTTTTTCAAAAAACCCTAAAAAACAGCTTAAATCATAGAATTTGGGGGTAATTTTGATCCCAAAGTATTATTAACCTCAAAAAACATAATTTACACTCATTTTCAGCCTATTCTGAACACATCACACCTCACAATATTATTTTTAGTCCTAAAATTTGCACCGAGGTCGCTGTGTGAGTAAAGATAAGCGACCCTAGTGGCCGACACAAACACCGGGCCCATCTAGGAGTGGCACTGCAGTGTCACGCAGGATGTCCCTTCCAAAAAACCCTCCCCAAACAGCACATGACGCAAAGAAAAAAAGAGGCGCAATGAGGTAGCTGACTGTGTGAGAAAGATAAGCGACCCTAGTGGCCGACACAAACACCGGGCCCATCTAGGAGTGGCACTGCAGTGTCACGCAGGATGTCCCTTCCAAAAAACCCTCCCCAAACAGCACATGACGCAAAGAAAAAAAGAGGCGCAATGAGGTAGCTGTGTGAGAAAGATAAGCGACCCTAGTGGCCGACACAAACACCGGGCCCATCTAGGAGTGGCACTGCAGTGTCACGCAGGATGTCCCTTCCAAAAAACCCTCCCCAAACAGCACATGACGCAAAGAAAAAAAGAGGCGCAATGAGGTAGCTGACTGTGTGAGAAAGATAAGCGACCCTAGTGGCCGACACAAACACCGGGCCCATCTAGGAGTGGCACTGCAGTGTCACGCAGGATGTCCCTTCCAAAAAACCCTCCCCAAACAGCACATGACGCAAAGAAAAAAAGAGGCGCAATGAGGTAGCTGTGTGAGAAAGATAAGCGACCCTAGTGGCCGACACAAACACCGGGCCCATCTAGGAGTGGCACTGCAGTGTCACGCAGGATGTCCCTTCCAAAAAACCCTCCCCAAACAGCACATGACGCAAAGAAAAAAAGAGGCGCAATGAGGTAGCTGTGTGAGTAAGATTAGCGACCCTAGTGGCCGACACAAACACCGGGCCCATCTAGGAGTGGCACTGCAGTGTCACGCAGGATGGCCCTTCCAAAAAACCCTCCCCAAACAGCACATGACGCAAAGAAAAAAAGAGGCGCAATGAGGTAGCTGACTGTGTGAGTAAGATTAGCGACCCTAGTGGCCGACACAAACACCGGGCACATCTAGGAGTGGCACTGCAGTGTCACGCAGGATGTCCCTTCCAAAAAACCCTCCCCAAACAGCACATGACGCAAAGAAAAAAAGAGGCGCAATGAGGTAGCTGTGTGAGTAAGATTAGCGACCCTAGTGGCCGACACAAACACCGGGCCCATCTAGGAGTGGCACTGCAGTGTCACGCAGGATGTCCCTTCCAAAAAACCCTCCCCAATCAGCACATGATGCAAAGAAAAAGAAAAGAAAAAAGAGGTGCAAGATGGAATTATCCTTGGGCCCTCCCACCCACCCTTATGTTGTATAAACAAAACAGGACATGCACACTTTAACCAACCCATCATTTCAGTGACAGGGTCTGCCACACGACTGTGACTGATATGACGGGTTGGTTTGGACCCCCCCCAAAAAAGAAGCAATTAATCTCTCCTTGCACAAACTGGCTCTACAGAGGCAAGATGTCCACCTCATCTTCACCCTCCGATATATCACCGTGTACATCCCCCTCCTCACAGATTATCAATTCGTCCCCACTGGAATCCACCATCTCAGCTCCCTGTGTACTTTGTGGAGGCAATTGCTGCTGGTCAATGTCTCCGCGGAGGAATTGATTATAATTCATTTTAATGAACATCATCTTCTCCACATTTTCTGGATGTAACCTCGTACGCCGATTGCTGACAAGGTGAGCGGCGGCACTAAACACTCTTTCGGAGTACACACTTGTGGGAGGGCAACTTAGGTAGAATAAAGCCAGTTTGTGCAAGGGCCTCCAAATTGCCTCTTTTTCCTGCCAGTATAAGTACGGACTGTGTGACGTGCCTACTTGGATGCGGTCACTCATATAATCCTCCACCATTCTATCAATGTTGAGAGAATCATATGCAGTGACAGTAGACGACATGTCCGTAATCGTTGTCAGGTCCTTCAGTCCGGACCAGATGTCAGCATCAGCAGTCGCTCCAGACTGCCCTGCATCACCGCCAGCGGGTGGGCTCGGAATTCTGAGCCTTTTCCTCGCACCCCCAGTTGCGGGAGAATGTGAAGGAGGAGATGTTGACAGGTCGCGTTCCGCTTGACTTGACAATTTTGTCACCAGCAGGTCTTTCAACCCCAGCAGACCTGTGTCTGCCGGAAAGAGAGATCCAAGGTAGGCTTTAAATCTAGGATCGAGCACGGTGGCCAAAATGTAGTGCTCTGATTTCAACAGATTGACCACCCGTGAATCCTTGTTAAGCGAATTAAGGGCTGCATCCACAAGTCCCACATGCCTAGCGGAATCGCTCCGTGTTAGCTCCTTCTTCAATGCCTCCAGCTTCTTCTGCAAAAGCCTGATGAGGGGAATGACCTGACTCAGGCTGGCAGTGTCTGAACTGACTTCACGTGTGGCAAGTTCAAAGGGCATCAGAACCTTGCACAACGTTGAAATCATTCTCCACTGCACTTGAGACAGGTGCATTCCATCTCCTATATCGTGCTCAATTGTATAGGCTTGAATGGCCTTTTGCTGCTCCTCCAACCTCTGAAGCATATAGAGGGTTGAATTCCACCTCGTTACCACTTCTTGCTTCAGATGATGGCAGGGCAGGTTCAGTAGTTTTTGGTGGTGCTCCAGTCTTCTGTACGTGGTGCCTGTACGCCGAAAGTGTCCCGCAATTTTTCTGGCCACCGACAGCATCTCTTGCACGCCCCTGTCGTTTTTTAAAAAATTCTGCACCACCAAATTCAAGGTATGTGCAAAACATGGGACGTGCTGGAATTTGCCCATATTTAATGCACACACAATATTGCTGGCGTTGTCCGATGCCACAAATCCACAGGAGAGTCCAATTGGGGTAAGCCATTCCGCGATGATCTTCCTCAGTTGCCGTAAGAGGTTTTCAGCTGTGTGCGTATTCTGGAAAGCGGTGATACAAAGCGTAGCCTGCCTAGGAAAGAGTTGGCGTTTGCGAGATGCTGCTACTGGTGCCGCCGCTGCTGTTCTTGCGGCGGGAGTCCATACATCTACCCAGTGGGCTGTCACAGTCATATAGTCCTGACCCTGCCCTGCTCCACTTGTCCACATGTCCGTGGTTAAGTGGACATTGGGTACAACTGCATTTTTTAGGACACTGGTGAGTCTTTTTCTGACGTCCGTGTACATTCTCGGTATCGCCTGCCTAGAGAAGTGGAACCTAGATGGTATTTGGTAACGGGGGCACACTGCCTCAATAAATTGTCTAGTTCCCTGTGAACTAACGGCGGATACCGGACGCACGTCTAACACCAACATAGTTGTCAAGGACTCAGTTATCCGCTTTGCAGTAGGATGACTGCTGTGATATTTCATCTTCCTCGCAAAGGACTGTTGAACAGTCAATTGCTTACTGGAAGTAGTACAAGTGGGCTTAAGACTTCCCCTCTGGGATGACCATCGACTCCCAGCGGCAACAACAGCAGCGCCAGCAGCAGTAGGCGTTACACGCAAGGATGCATCGGAGGAATCCCAGGCAGGAGAGGACTCGTCAGACTTGCCAGTGACATGGCCTGCAGGACTATTGGCATTCCTGGGGAAGGAGGAAATTGACACTGAGGGAGTTGGTGGGGTGGTTTGCGTGAGCTTGGTTACAAGAGGAAGGGATTTACTGGTCAGTGGACTGCTTCCGCTGTCACCCAAAGTTTTTGAACTTGTCACTGACTTATTATGAATGCGCTGCAGGTGACGTATAAGGGAGGATGTTCCGAGGTGGTTAACGTCCTTACCCCTACTTATTACAGCTTGACAAAGGGAACACACGGCTTGACACCTGTTGTCCGCATTTCTGGTGAAATACCTCCACACCGAAGAGCTGATTTTTTTGGTATTTTCACCTGGCATGTCAACGGCCATATTCCTCCCACGGACAACAGGTGTCTCCCCGGGTGCCTGACTTAAACAAACCACCTCACCATCAGAATCCTCCTGGTCAATTTCCTCCCCAGCGCCAGCAACACCCATATCCTCCTCATCCTGGTGTACTTCAACACTGACATCTTCAATCTGACTATCAGGAACTGGACTGCGGGTGCTCCTTCCAGCACTTGCAGGGGGCATGCAAATAGTGGAAGGCGCATGCTCTTCACGTCCAGTGTTGGGAAGGTCAGGCATCGCAAACGACACAATTGGACTCTCCTTGTGGATTTGGGATTTCAAAGAACGCACAGTTCTTTGCGGTGCTTTTGCCAGCTTGAGTCTTTTCAGTTTTCTAGCGAGAGGCTGAGTGCTTCCATCCTCATGTGAAGCTGAACCACTAGCCATGAACATAGGCCAGGGCCTCAGCCGTTCCTTGCCACTCCGTGTGGTAAATGGCATATTGGCAAGTTTACGCTTCTCCTCCGACAATTTTATTTTAGGTTTTGGAGTCCTTTTTTTTCTGATATTTGGTGTTTTGGATTTGACATGCTCTGTACTATGACATTGGGCATCGGCCTTGGCAGACGACGTTGCTGGCATTTCATCGTCTCGGCCATGACTAGTGGCAGCAGCTTCAGCACGAGGTGGAAGTGGATCTTGATCTTTCCCTAATTTTGGAACCTCAACTTTTTTGTTCTCCATATTTTATAGGCAGAACTAAAAGGCACCTCAGGTAAACAATGGAGATGGATGGATTGGATACTAGTATACAATTATGGACGGACTGCCACGGTTAGGTGGTATAAAAAAACCACGGTTAGGTGGTATATATTATAATAATAATACAATTATGGATGGACGGACTGCCTGCCGACTGCCGACACAGAGGTAGCCACAGCCGTGAACTACCGCACTGTACACTGGTTGATAAAGAGATAGTAGTATACTCGTAACAACTAGTATGACACTATGACGACGGTATAAAGAATGAAAAAAAAACCACGGTTAGGTGGTATATATTATAATAATAATACAATTATGGATGGACGGACTGCCTGCCGACTGCCGACACAGAGGTAGCCACAGCCGTGAACTACCGCACTGTACACTGGTTGATAAAGAGATAGTAGTATACTCGTAACAACTAGTATGACACTATGACGACGGTATAAAGAATGAAAAAAAAACCACGGTTAGGTGGTATATATTATAATAATAATACAATTATGGATGGACGGACTGCCTGCCGACTGCCGACACAGAGGTAGCCACAGCCGTGAACTACCGCACTGTACACTGGTTGATAAAGAGATAGTAGTATACTCGTAACAACTAGTATGACACTATGACGACGGTATAAAGAATGAAAAAAAAACCACGGTTAGGTGGTATATATTATAATAATAATACAATTATGGATGGACGGACTGCCTGCCGACTGCCGACACAGAGGTAGCCACAGCCGTGAACTACCGCACTGTACACTGGTTGATAAAGAGATAGTAGTATACTCGTAACAACTAGTATGACACTATGACGACGGTATAAAGAATGAAAAAAAAACCACGGTTAGGTGGTATATATTATAATAATAATACAATTATGGATGGACGGACTGCCTGCCGACTGCCGACACAGAGGTAGCCACAGCCGTGAACTACCGCACTGTACACTGGTTGATAAAGAGATAGTAGTATACTCGTAACAACTAGTATGACACTATGACGACGGTATAAAGAATGAAAAAAAAACCACGGTTAGGTGGTATATATTATAATAATAATACAATTATGGATGGACGGACTGCCTGCCGACTGCCGACACAGAGGTAGCCACAGCCGTGAACTACCGCACTGTACACTGGTTGATAAAGAGATAGTAGTATACTCGTAACAACTAGTATGACACGATGACGACGGTATAAAGAATGAAAAAAAAACCACGGTTAGGTGGTATATATTATAATAATAATACAATTATGGATGGACGGACTGCCTGCCGACTGCCGACACAGAGGTAGCCACAGCCGTGAACTACCGCACTGTACACTGGTTGATAAAGAGATAGTAGTATACTCGTAACAACTAGTATGACACTATGACGACGGTATAAAGAATGAAAAAAAAACCACGGTTAGGTGGTATATATTATAATAATAATACAATTATGGATGGACGGACTGCCTGCCGACTGCCGACACAGAGGTAGCCACAGCCGTGAACTACCGCACTGTACACTGGTTGATAAAGAGATAGTAGTATACTCGTAACAACTAGTATGACACTATGACGACGGTATAAAGAAAGAAAAAAAAATACCACGGTTAGGTGGTATATATTGTAATACAATTATGGATGGACGGACTGCCTGCCGAGTTCCGACTGCCGACACAGAGGTAGCCACAGCCGTGAACTACCGCACTGTACTGTGTCTGCTGCTAATATAGACTGGTTGATAAAGAGATAGTATACAATACATACAACAATATACTACTATACTGGTGGTCAGGCACTGGTCACCACTAGTCACACTGGCAGTGGCACTCCTGCAGCAAAAGTGTGCACTGTTTAATTTTAAATTAATATAATATTATGTACTCCTGGGGGCTCCTGCTATAACAACCTGCAGTGCTCCCCAGTCTCCCCCACAATTATTATAAGCTTTGCCTTTTATACATTGATGTGCAGCACACTGGGCTGAGCTGAGTGCACACAGACTGAGTCACACTGTGTGACTGGCTGCTGCTGTGTATCGTTTTTTTTCAGGCAGAGAACGGATATAGCAGAGAACGGATATATATTAAAATAAATAAAAGTTAACTAACAACAACTGCACTGGTCACTGTGGTAAACTCTGTCTGACTCTGCACAATCTCTCTCTCTCTTCTAATCTAATTTCTAATGGAGAGGACGCCAGCCACGTCCTCTCCCTATCAATCTCAATGCACGTGTGAAAATGGCGGCGACGCGCGGCTCCTTATATAGAATCCGAGTCTCGCGAGAATCCGACAGCGTCATGATGACGTTCGGGCGCGCTCGGGTTAACCGAGCAAGGCGGGAGGATCCGAGTCTGCTCGGACCCGTGAAAAAAACATGAAGTTCGTGCGGGTTCGGTTTCAGAGAAACCGAACCCGCTCATCTCTAACAGGAACCCGACAGAGTGGCTGTTATCAAATGTAAAGCACACACATATAGCCAGGACCCAGTATCACTTGGTAACAGCCGAGCAGACGAAGCTGCTAAGTTAGCAGCCGGTACCCCTAGACAGACAGACATCACACAACTGATGGTATTTAATACCATCAACACACAGAAGTTGTGTGAAATGCAAAATTTGTGTTCCACACAGGAAAAGGCAGTCTGGAAGGCAAAAGGATATGGCCAGGAGTCCTCAGGACTCTGGACGGATGGACACGGTAAACCAGTGGCCCCCAGAGCATACCTTCCATGTTTAGCTGAAGCAGCTCACGGGTTGACTCATCTGGGCAAGGAAGGTATGTGCAAGTTGGTAAGAGCATATTGGTGCGCCCCAGGATTTTCATCTCATGCGAGTAAGAGAGCAATGTCATGCCTTACCTGTTTGAGAAAGAACATCGGAAAGGCAATACCTACAGAACCATCTCATATCCCACCTGCCGGCGGCCCTTTCCAGGTAATACAGATTGACTTTATACAATTACCCCCTTGTCGGAATTTGAAATATGTACTTGTTGGTATAGATGTTTTCTCAAATTGGGTTGAAGCATTTCCTGCGGCCACAAATACCGCTATGTTTACTGCTAAGAAAATTGTGCAGGAATTTGTATGTAGATATGGTATCCCTAGAATAATTGAAAGTGATAGGGGTACCCATTTTACAGGTGATGTCTTTCAAGGAATGTGTAAGTTGATGGGAATTGATAGCAAGCTGCACACTCCATACCGTCCACAGGCGAGTGCGAAAGTGGAAAGAGTGAACAGCACTATTAAAAATAAACTGAGTAAAGTTATGGCAGAGACAGGATTGACATGGCCAGAAGCTTTACCCATTGTACTGTACAGCATCAGAACCACTCCCAGGTCCCCTCTTAATCTGTCTCCCTTTGAAATCTTGTTTGGTCGACAACCGCATGTTATGATTAACCCTCAGGATGATTTGAAGTGTAACAATGAAGTGACGGTAAAATACTTGATTAACATGAGCAAACAGTTAAGGAATCAAAATGATAATCTGAAGTTGGTGATTCCTGATTTACCAGATAGTAATTGTCATGACATTGAACCTGGGGATTATGTAATGATACGGAATTTTCTACGCTCAGGTTGCCTTATTGACAGATGGGAAGGACCATACCAGGTCTTATTGACTAGCACTACAGCATTGAAGGTTGCTGAGAGAGAGACTTGGGTTAATTCGTCCCACTGTAAGAAGGTCGCTGATCCAGAGAAGTCCCGTGATAAGGAACAGACGGTAGAGGTTGTATCACTGGAGTGTCTGTTCCAGGAGGACTGAGGCGGCACCTGAGCATTGAAAATCACAAGATCGAAAGCAGTTGTCGATCCCCTGTTCCCTTTTATTGTTTTTCTCCAACTTCCCATCCCATCTCCCTCAATTATTTTTTCCCCTTTCTCATTCTTCTTCGTTTCCTCCTATAAGATGGACTTGCCCCAAGAGACTGTGATCCAGATTTTTCTGTTGACCACGATGTTGACCAGAGCAGTCTGTTCCGGCGAGAGTACCATGGAGGTCGAGAGAGGTTCTGGAATGGGTTCTGATGATAAAGATGGAGGCGTAGTTTTCCAAGAACAACTTAACCAACAAGTAAAGGCGAGTATCAGAAAACGATCCGATAGCATTGACAATAGAAGGAATTGTGAAGGGTTGTTAGCTGAAGAAAACTGTATCTGTAGGCTCTGTGACAATGTAGTTGAGGATGGGTGCATTAAGAAATGCCAATCCAGTTTTAATATCCATATGGACCGGCATCCATTGAGTGACTATCACTCCTTAGTGGGTAGTGTGTTAAATAAAACAGATTGTTGGGTATGCTCTCAAGTACCTCAAGGTCATAGCAAATCAGGGCTAGTACCATTTCCTTTAACGTTAGGGGAGGTACTTGAGTTAAGTGGTGGGAGACCGGTGGACAGGAGGTTTAATATCTCCAGCCCTCCTAGTTTGAAGCTCCACCAATACCATGTGGATAGGTCCCTATTATGTTTTAACATCTCCAATCCCCGAAAGCCGGGAAATTGGGAAGTGTCATGGAGTAACCAAACCATGACCTTTTCGCATAGAGCAGATAGAATGCCTACAGATACAGAGCTTATACGCCACATAGCCAGTAGAGGAAAATCTTTCCGGTATAGGTATACCTTAGGAAATAGGATTACGAGAGTTGGAGAGGTATCACCAGGATACTGTGCACATATCGTACAACCTGATACGTGTACTAAGCAGATGGAAGAATTAGGGTTAGGAGATTTCACATGGAAGGTGTGTAATATGGTTATGTCCTACTCCGTCCCATATGTTCTCCCCGATGATGCATATTTCATATGCGGGAGAAAAGCGTATAAGTGGCTTGCCCCAAACTCTGAAGGATTGTGTTATATTGGAAAAGTACTGCCTGAAGTAATGACTGTATCACATGACAAAATGAAAGACATACACCGTGGTGCCCAAGCTCCTTATACTCACACCCATTACGAGCACGTAATTAAAAGGCAACTGACAGAAAGGTTAGAGCATCCGGCCTCTGATCTGATCCATGAATCCACCGGGATTCAGGTTCTGCTTGCGTTAGATTTCACTCGCACCGCTAGAGGAGTGATGAACTATAGATACATCTCTGCGCTTGCAAATTTGTTAGATAATATCACTGAAATGTATGATGACACATTTAGGTATACTGGAAGGGAACTTCAAGCTTACAAAACAGAACTGGTACAGCATAGAATGGTTCTCAATTACCTCACAGCAGTGACAGGCGGATATTGTGTCACACTGGCAACGCAATACGGCGTGAAATGTTGCACATATATCACGAATAGCACCGAGGATCCGGTCGAGGTCATAGACCAAAAGATGGATGATATTCTCCAATTGAAGTGGGAATTTCGCAGGAGACACAATCTCACTCTTGCTGCTGTAGGTAATGAGCTGACTGGTTGGGTGTCATGGTTGAACCCACGAAATTGGTTCTCTGGTTTAGGAGACTGGGCTCAAGGAGTCATAATGGATGTTGGGAAGTTTCTTCTATGTATCTTAGGTGTCATTATATCGATTGGATTGATATTTAGATGCGGTCAGGCTTTAATGAAGTGCAAACAAAGTACCAGAGTGATGAGTCTGAGGAGCGAGGAAACTGTAATTCCAATGGATTTGATTTATGACCCAACGGTAGAAACAATGATGTAATGAAAATGCGATTATACGGTCCGTTTCTTTCACCTGTTTTTCCGTTTTCCTCCAAGGTAAAAAGACCCACGTGGACGAGGAATTTGATGAGCCGATATACAGACAACGGATAGATCAAAGAAGAAGTTTTGACAACCTTATACACGGATATTTGATGAACTATGCCATAGATCCCCAGTTTCCCTAGAAATTTTAAAATTACGCTAGCCCAACACTTTTGTAAATCTATGGACATTGACATAAGCTTTTGCTCGCACCTTATGGGCAAAAGCACAAAGAAGACTGCATTCAACAGACACCGAACAAGACTTCAACCGACAAATGTACATTAACCTGACATAGAATACCACAGCATTCACCATAAGTGTTCTTTATCTTCATTTCTACAACCCTCAGGTAATGACTCATAGTCGATAGGGAATACAGGCACAGATATCAGCAATCACATATCTCCCCCATTCATGTATCATCAACTAAAATGTGCTCCCCCATTTTGTTACAACCACAGCCGAAAAGAGCTCGGTAGAGTTTGACAGCCCATCCACAGACCCTTAATACGGGATAAGAAGGAATTCAAATGTATACTTCGCAATACCTCGAAGCTTGATGTACAACACGTACGGCACGATGATACATGACCCCCCAAACATGGACTCATACACACATGCTTCTGCTATCTCACTAGGTCATACCCTCTTCACACCTTCTCCTCTCTCCTCCCTTACCCAACCATGGAAATGTATTAACCCCTGACATATATTTTTCTCTTTTTGAAATGTTTTAGAAAGTGGCAGTTATTGTTGACTGCCAAAGGGTGGACTGTCAAAGTCAGAAAAATATCTCTATGCACACTGCCTTATTTTGCACCTCATACAGGTCCGTGCTGCGCATGCGTACGCTCTCCCGTGCGTGCGCATACTCACAGTCGCGGGCACCCGCAGGCGCACGGTATGCGTATTTACGGTAGAGTTTATGTGATCGTAGCATGTGACTCAATCGTTACATATTTTCACTATATAACGTATTTTGTAGATCATGGTCCCTTTGATAGATTCTGAAAGTTTAGTTAATATAGCATGTTCCTGGACAGAGAGATCCCTCTTTGTATTGTACGAAGGGTCTAACAGGGGTCATACAATGGTGTTTGGTACCCATCGGAAGAGTATTTAATTAGCAATATTCCGGTGTTGGTTTGGAGCGGATTATTCGCTCGTGCGAATAGTTATGGACATAAGAAGTTTATGTCCATTTACTATTATTTGCACTTACTTAGCCATGCGGCGGGAAACCCAGTATCCCACCCACCTGAACAGTTGGAAGTAGCCACAGCCCACCTGTATGAATCAACCTATGACCTTTTGTTATAATGCGAAGCCGAATTCCTGTGTCCAATGAACAATGAGATTGTAGGGACCATTGAATTGTATTGTGTGTGGGGCATAAATAGACAAGCCGACCATATCCAGTTCACTCTCTTCAACGGTTCTCATTGCTGATAATTGGGAGCTGGATATCGAGGCGCATGCGATCGTTTCCCCTTGTGCGTAAGTCTTCTCCGCAATCATATTGATCTTCTATGTTATTGTGAGCCATTTCTCTCTCTCTCTTCTCCTCTTTCTCTCTTATTTACCCTTAAAACGTAATTGTATTGTATTTTATTTCCTGTGTAGTTATCTGGTTAGGTAGTCTATGTTATATTGTAGTGTATGACTTGTATTGTGTTAATTCTTTTGCAAGTATATCATTCATATATATATATAAGGCGTTAGACCCTAAGAACGGTATCTGTGTATTTCTTATAGTGTTAAGTATTCTCAGAGCGTCAGTGACGCTCGAACAGCTTTTGAGTTAATAAGGTTATACTGTGTTGCATTTACACTCTATCATTACACTAAGGTTTTACTGCATAATACACTGTTTATGGTTTAGATATAAAGGTTTAACATTGTGAGCGTCAGCGCCGCTGGTGATCTCCTCGTGGTCCCGAGCGTCCGCTACGCTATAGCGAATCATTACGTTAGTCGGCAGCTAATAGCGTGCCTGCCTGTGATCTCTTGGCCGTGAGCGAACGTGACGCTTGAGCGTCTCGACTATGGCTAAGCGATCATTACGCAACGTGCGTACCCTTACGGTATTCCATACGTAAATAGCGTACTGTGTTCTTAGACCTCTTAAAGGGTTTTTATATACGATAAATATTTAGCTTTATCAGGATAAACTTATCACCATGCACGGCTTGGATGGTGGTCCACTTTCTAATGGGATAATAACCCACTGCACACCTCCAGTACAACTGACAGTGGGGGCCCTACATTTGGAGAAAATCGAGTTTTACCTTACCCATTGTCCGGCAGTCCCCGTAGTTTTGGGTCACCCCTGGCTTGCCTTTCATAATCCCACCATAGATTGGCGGTCTGGGGAGATTTCCCGATGGGGTCCCTTTTGTATTAAGGAATGTATTTCCCGTCCAGTCCGGGTTGCGGCTGTCACCCCAGAATATCAGGACTTTGCCGATGTTTTCTCCAAGGGTAATGCGGATATTCTGCCCCCTCATCGGTCCTATGACTGCGCCATTGACTTAGTTCCCAGTGCCTCTTTGCCTAAAGGGAGACTATATGCCCTGTCTGGTCCGGAAACTACAGCAATGGAGAGCCTGAAGTAGGGCTTCATTAGGCCCTCGAAATCTCCATTGAGTGCAGGGGTTTTTTTTTGTTGAAAAAAAAGATGGGTTGCTCAGACCATGTATTGATTATCCGGCTCTGAATAAGATTTCTATTAAAAACACCTACCCCTTGCCACTGATTTCGGTACTATTTGATCAGCTACGTACTGCCGTTATCTTTTCCAAAATCGATCTTAGAGGGGCTTACAATCTCATCCGAATAAAATCTGGGGATGAGTGGAAGATGGCTTTCAGCACACAGTCGGGACATTATCAATACCTGGTGATGCCATTTGGACTGTCTAATGCTCCTGCTGTATTTCAAGATCTCACTAACGACGTCCTTTGCGACTTTCTAGGAAAGTTTGTAGTCTTTTATTTAGACGACATTTTGATTTACTCTGAGTCCTTTGAACAACATATTACCCATGTGCGACTGGTCCTTAAGAGGTTACGGGAAAATCATTTGTATGCCAACCTGGAGAAATGTGATTTCCACATCACAGAAGTGTCCTTCCTTGGGTATATTATTTCTCCAAAGGGGTTTTTCATGGAACCATAAAAACTCCAGGAAATCCTAAATTGGGCACAACCCACGAACTTAAAAGCAATCCAGCGCTTTTTAGGGTTTGCAAATTATTATAGGCATTTTATTCATACCTTCTCAGATTTGGTTGCTCCTATTGTGGCATTGACCAAAAAAGGAGCGGACCCTTCCAATTGGTTGCCTAAAGCCAAGTCTGCCTACCTGGCCTTGAAAAAGGCCTTTGTCTCAGCTTCAGTACTCAGACACCCTAACCCAGATCACCCCTTTATTGTCGAGGTAGATGCCTCAGAGGTTGGAGTGGGGTCTATCCTTTCTCAGGAAGACCCGGAGTCTCGGGAATTATACCCATGTGCCTTCATGTCCAGAAAATTCTCCTCCGCAGAATCCAACTATGATGTTGGTAATCGAGAATTGTTGGCAGTTAAATGGGCTTTCGAGGAGTGGAGGCACTGGCTGGAAGGAGCAAGGCATACCATTGCTGTGTTCACTGACCACAAGAACCTGCAGTATATTGAGTCAGCTAAATGGCTTAATGCTCGACAGGCACGTTGGGCGCTGTTTTTTACTCGTTTCAGGTTTATCATCACCTTTAGGCCCGGTTCCAAGGATACGAAAGCCGATGCCCTGTCACGTTGTTTTCTTCCAGTTCACAATAACCACCCAGCTACTACCCCCATAGTTCCATCGTCTGTCATCCGGGCTGGCCTCACACAGGATTTATTTACACAGCTAGTCCAGCTTCAGCAGCAGGCTCCCAATGTCACTCCTGCAGATCGTCTCTTTGTCCCTGAATTTCTGAGAGGCACTGTTCTAGCTGAGTTTCATGATAATAAGGTTTCTCGTCATCAGGGTATCACTAAGACCTTGGAGTTAATTTCTCGCTCAGTGTGGTGGTCTAATCTTTCTAAAGATGTGAGGGAATTTGTCCATTCCTGTCAGGTTTGTGCTCAGTACAAGGTATCTCGATCGTTGCCGGTCGGGCAACTCATGCCTATAGCCATTCCTCTCAGGCCATGGTCACATACATCCATGAATTTCGTGGTGGACCTAACTCTTTCAGCTGGGTTCTGAGTCATTTGGGTGGTAGTAGACCGTTTTAGTAAGATGGCCCACTTCATTGCTCTTCCCCGATTACCCTCCGCTCAAGGGTTGGCAGTTTTGTTTCTCCGCCATGTTTTCAGGCTCCATGGTTTACCCATGGATATTGTCTCTGATCGGGGACCACAATTTATTGCCCGTTTCTGGAAACATTTTTGTGCCTCATTAAATATGAAACTCTCTTTAACATCTGGGTACCATCCACAGTCTAACGGACAAACTGAACGTGTTAATCAGTCGTTAAAACAGTATTTACGGCTATATTCGGCCAAACTTCAGAATGATTGGTCTGAATTTCTTCCTTTGGCCGAGTTTGCCTAAAATAACTCTTGTCATGCTTCCACCAAGGAGTCCCCATTCTTTTTGGTCTTGGGCTTTCATCCTAGAGCCAATTCTTTTTACCCTGATTTTCCAGTCTTTTCGTTGACCTTAACTTCCCATCTCAGAATGATTTGGAAAAAGGTGCACCTTACCCTTAAGAAGGCTGCCTTCGGAAAAAAAAAAATTTTCAGATAGGTTCCGATGCCCATGCACTTTTAAGGTGGGAGATAAGGTGGGGTTGTCAACCCGCAACATCAAGCTCTGACAACCCTCGGCTAGATTGGGACCCAAATTTATTGGACCGTTCTTTATCGTTAAGAAGGTGAATCCAGTTGCTTTTCGGCTACGCTTGCCTAAATCACTCAAAATTGGCAATACTTTTCACTGTTCCCTCCTGAAGCAATATATTTCATCCAGGAGATTCCCTCGGAAGACTTCCCAGGGTAGACCTCCGGTGGATGTTCAGGGGAAACAAGAGTTCCTGGTGGAGAAGCTTTTAGATTCCAAAGTTTCTCGGGGCCGGCTTAATTTTTTGGTTCACTGGAAAGGCTATGGCTCGGAGAAAAGGTCTTGGGTCCTGGATAACAAATTACATGCCCCTTAATTTAAGAGATTATTCTTTGAGGAATTTTCTCAGAAAGCCGGCTTTAGGGGTTCTTTAACCCCTCCTCAAGGGGGGGGGTACTGTTAGGTGCAGCGGTCCGCGGCGCCGCTCGGTCTGCTTCCGAGCGAAGCTCACGACCGTCGCACCTCCCTCCCTACCCGCCTGGCACCTAGCAACGCCAGGACGCCGTGTGTACTGTAGCCACTGGGTCCCTGGCAATGCTAGTATGCTGGGCGTCCACAGCCGCTGGGTCCATGGCAAAGTGGACGCCATTGGCGGACCGCGTTACCCGTTGCCAGATAAAATTGATTAGTTGTTCGTGCAGCATGGCAGCTGCACGGCAACTTGTAATTAGGGTCTGGGGGCTAGTCTTGCTGGCCCTCCTGTCATTGGCCAGCAGGGTCTTCTTAGGGGAGCCAGCACACCGCAGCCTCGCCGGTGATAGCTTCGTGTATGCTGTTCCTGCCTTGCAAAGTTTGTTCCTGGTCAGCTGTATCTGGTCGATCCTGCTCCCTGTGCTCCTGAGTCCTGGAGTTCTGAAGCCGGTCCTGGGAATCCTTTCAGTCCAAGTGAACCTGTTGCAGTCATCTGGGGGTTCTCGCTTATTGGGGTTCTCTCCCGGATTCGTGAGTAGCGGCTTCTGCCGCGTGTTGCGGCCTAGGCCACTTAGTCCTTGGGTTTATTTTGTACTGGTGGTTTATATTTAGTTTTACGGTTGTTAGTAGCCCCCAGCCTTTTGTTTGCTTTAGTTAGAGGTCCCCTTGTTATTATCCTGTCTCGGTTCACGCCTTGTCTTACATTAAGACCTGGGGGCATCGGAGTTGGGCAGACCAAATCCGCCCTTCAAACGCGTCTGCCGTGGGCCCAAGAAACCATAGTCACTCAGGCGTGAACTGACCACACGGGTGAAACAATGGAGGTAGGGTGCTAGGGGCTATTTCCATACCACACCTTATTTCAGCATCACCTCCTTGTGCTCTGGACTCACTACGCAACATCTCTCTAGTTCTGAGCACCAGGAACCTAACACATACTCTGCCTGCCACAGTGTTAAAAAAAATCCAGTATACTGTGTGTGTACATGCAGGGGCTGGTGTGTCGTATGTATCAGTATCTGTTAGAGATGTGCAGCAGGCATTTTTTGTGTTTTGTGTTTTGGTTTTGGATTCGGTTCCATGGTCGTGTTTTGGATTCGGACCCAATTTGGCAAAACCTCCCTTAAAAATTTTTGTCGGATTCGGGTGTGTTTTGGATTCGGGTGTTTTTTTTCAAAAACCCCTCAAAACTGCTTTAATCATAGAATTTGGTGGTCATTTTGATCCTATAGTATTATAAACCTCAATAACCATAATTTCCACTCATTTCCAGTCTTTTCTGAACATCTCACACCTCATAATATTATTTTTAGTCCTAAAATTTGCACCGAGGTCTCTAGATGACTAAGCTAAGCAACCCAAGTGGGAAGCACAAACCCCTAGCCCATCTAGGAGTGGCACTGCAGTGTCAGACAGGAGGTCAGATATCAAAAAAAGGCCCCTAATAGCACATAATGCAAAGACGAAAAAAAGGTGCACCGAGGTTGTTGTAGGCATAAGCTAAGTGACACAACCACCTGACCCATCTAGTAGTCTTACACAGTGGCTGAATTTCAAGAGTGGGTTGCAATTGTTCGGTCCACTGACATCATAACCAGCACGCTTCAGTCACTTTAAAAAAAATATGCAATTGGTGGACTTATACGGCAGTACCCCAGGACTAATACAGCAGTACCCCTGGACTCATATGGCAGTGTCACACAGGATGGCACTTTTCAAAAACTATGCCCCAAACAGCAGCTCATGCAAAGATTTCAGAGAGGTGCAATGAGGTAGCTCTATGACTAAGCCAAGCGACACAAACCATTCCAACTGGAATTCTATGTCCAAATCACTGGAATTATTTGGCAAGATCACTGTAATTAATAATTATAAATCACTGATATTAATTGGTAAAATCTCTGTAATGCTACGTCCAAATCACTGGAATTAATTGCCAAAATCTCGCTATTGCCTGTCTAGTGAAGTAGAATCTAGATGGGATTTAGTACCAGGGACACAATAACTTCATCAATTGTCTAAATCCCACTGCACTAATGACAGATAACAGGTGCACGTCTAACAGTGCACTGATTATACTGAGCGCTGATTATCCTGAGCAGTGATTATACTGAGCATTGATTATACTGAGCACTGATGATACTACGGAGAACTGACACTGAGCACCACAATGCGGCACAAGACACTGTACTACTATTAGTGAGCAGCACAAAAGCCCTCTGGAATTGTCATCCCCCAGATACCACTGTGACAGGAATGATGATGAACTATGCACAGTGACACGATACTACCATAGCACCCTACAGCAGCAAGTTGCAGCACAAGAAACTGGACTATTAGTAATGTACTGTAGTATACTGAGCAATACACAATGCGGCACAAGACAATGAGAAGTGATACTGAGCACTGATGAGGATAATAGAACTGAAACTGGGCAGTGAGAACAGCACTGGACTATTGTACTATAGTATACTGGTCACCACAATGCAGCAGCAAGACAATGAGCACTGATCCTGAGCACTGATGAGGATACTAGAACTGACACTGGGCAGCGAGATACAGCAATGGACTATTTACTGCAGTATTATATACTGGTAACCACAATGCAGCACTGATACTGAGCACAGATATTGAGCACTGATGAGTATACTAGAACTGACATGGAGCAGCAAGATACAGCAATGGACTATTGTACTGCAGTATTATATACTGGTCACTACAATGCAGCACTGATACTGAGCACAGACATTGAGCACTGATGAGGATACTAGAACTGACACGGAGCAGCAAGAAAGAGCAATGAACTATTGTACTGCAGTATACTGGTCACCACAATGCAGCACTGATACTGAGCACAGATATTGAGCTGATATTAGCTGATAATGTGCTTTTCAGGCAGAGAACGTAGCCACGTCCTCTCCGTTAAATCTACAATGCACGAGTGAAAATGGCGGCGACGCGCGGCTCTTTATATAGAACCCGAATCTCGCGAGAATCCGACACCGGGATGATGACGTTTTCTCCAGTTCGGGTTTTGTGAGTAAGGCGGGAAGAACCTAGGCTGACTCGGAACCGTGTAAACCACGGGAAGTTAGGAGGGGTTTGGTTTTCGGTGAACCGACCCCCTCATCTCTACTATATGTACAAGGGTGCTGTCGTTAGGTGTATCAGACAAGGGGTGATCTGTCCATATACATCCAGGGACTCTGCCTGCCCCAGTGTTAAAAAAATAGTATACTTAGTGTGTACATCCAGGGGCTGGTGTGTCGTATATATCAGTATCAGTCAAGACAGAGCTGCTGTTTTTTTGGTGTATCTGACAACAAGGCATAGTTCGTGCTCACAGTGAAAATATAGATAAATATATTTGTGCATATAATTTCACCAATAAATGGGTGTATATTAGTCAATAATTCTCAGGCACCTTAATGGAGCACTTATGATGAAACTGTTCAGGAAACAGACAGCAAGTAATAGTCTCATACACCAGGAAAGTGCCCATCTTCCAGCTACTGTAAGAAATATATCAAAAGGGGAATTCCTTTAATTGCATAGGAATTGCTCCGTTGACAAAGTCTACACAGAGAAATGTGGTGAATTAACCAACAGACTCATCAAGAGAGGATACAGTAAGAAAACTATCAAAACTGCCATACACCAAGTATCAAAACTCAGAAGGGAATCTTTGGTATTCGGAAATAAGATAGAAAAAATAAAAAATATGGTCTGATTAATAGGGAACTTTTGCAAAAATGGAGAATACTGCAAAAAATAATTCGAAGACACTGGCATATTTTATCAATGGATACAGATCTGTCATTACTTGGGCGACAGAGCGGCTTTCAGTTGGCAGAGAGCACAAAACATCAGGGACAAACTCGGCCGAAGCCATTTTTTCAGAAAAACCCGTAACCAACCAAAATTCAAGGATACATCACCATGTGGCAAATGCAAAGCCTGCACCCATATCCTCAAAAAGGATTGTGTCACAGATAGATACAGTATAATAACAACATCCACATTAAACAATTTATCAACTGTGACACCACAGGCATGGTTTACTGCCTTGAGTGCAGTTGTGGTCTTAAGTATGTGGGAACGCCCACACGAACGTGCTTAAACAGAAAATTCTCGAACACGCAGGGAACATACGCAATGGTGCATTAGACACCTTCAAAATGAAAAAGTTGACCTTAGGTGCGAGACATTTTCTGAAACAACATGGAGGCAGCACTACAGATCTGAAGGCGTATGGCCTACAACATTTGAAGATTGGCATCCAAGAAGGTGATCTTGTGAAGGAGCTATTGCGCATAGAAAGCTAATGGACATTCAAATAAAACACTGTAACACCATACGGTTTGAAAGAAATGAGCAATTTCAGTGCTTTTTTTTTAAATTCACTAAAAATCAACTGACTTTTGCTATTTTCCTCCACATAGTGTTATTCCCTTTTACCTTCCACCCTACCTACCGCGCCCCCCTGTTGGACAATTCCAACCTCTTTTCTTTGCATTATGTGATGTTTGGAACTTTGCTGACTGTGGCAACAAACATTTGTATAGTTTATAAAACTGCCACCCTATCTGCCACTGCATTGTCAAAGCCCAAAACCGGAGACTTGGGCCAGCGCACATCTCTAGACTAAAGTAACCCAGTATCAAAGATTGCACATTCATTTCACTGCTTATTGCAATTTTCTTAATTGGGAAAATAGACGCATGTGATCATAACGGACCCAGAACAAACACTGCAGAATTTACAGTGCGTTAAAAATGATGTTTCTCTTAATGTGTACGGTAGTTGTTTAATGCCATTTTCTGTGGGGTAATATTACTAGCAACCAGCTAAATAGTAAAATTTCCAGTGTGTAATAAAACAACTGTTATCATAGTAAGGCTTGCAAAACATACATACATTACAGTAATCTCCAGGTACGGCTCCAGAGGAGGGGCTGCAGCTCAGCTCAAAATTCAAATAGTGCAGGCACACCAACTGCCCGTGAGTCAATTTGAAATGGCAGTTAGTGACAGTTGGTGTGGCTCCCCTATTTGAAATTTGAACTGACCTTCAGCTTTTGCTCTGGATCCGCCACTTGTACTGTCTATCTAACATAATATAAATAAATAGATAATTAATAAGCATCGAATAAAAGTCATTCTTAAACTGAAAGCACTGTGACTTTACAATGAAGATGTCACACATGTAGCAAACAAAAACCAAGTGGCGCTTGACAATCAGATAATTGGAGACATTTATTAAATATAAATAAAATACAACAACCTCCCGGCGGTATGTTACAATATTAAAACATCACAATAATGTTAATATATAATGTAATATGGCTAAGCATCCAAAATATCATTGGAGCACCAATTGAAAACAGATCATGAAAGTTCAATTGCTGATACCACCAGAGGGGTCATGAATCGTGCAGAGTTCAATGTATGCACTGAAATATACGGCTAAAAGGTAATTATCAAAGAAATAGCTCACGGCTGTGTAATTAAAAAGTATTACATGTAGCACAAATGGAAGGCGTTGTTCAGCCGGTACAAATGGATGAAATGATAAATGGATGTATATGCGCACCTGTAGCGCTGGGCAGGAGCTTTCAATGCCTGCTCCCTGGTGCTATCCCATTGGCCAGGGAAATGTTGTACACCAGTGCCTCAGCGGTGAATGAAAATGGTGCCGTGACGTGCAGGGAGCCTTAGTTGTCCGTCCTCACACGATCAATGCTGCATCCGGGGGCTCCGAGTCTCCCAAATGGTGACAGATGACTGATGGAGCCGGTGCTGTAGCGATGGTCAGGCCAAATGCACTGACCAACAGCCAGCCTATCTGTAGTTGGAAAGGCACCCAATGGGAATACCGTTCTCAGGCGCTCACCAAACCTGTTGTGGGACGGCAATTACCGTTCTTGCCGCCAGGCAGGAGTTGGGCGGCTGGGGCTGTATGGGTGGAAAGCAGCGGGCTGGGATCTCTGGGTAGCAGGAGTCAAACTGGGCTCCTATGCATGGCTTTAAAGGGAGATTGAAGTACACAGCGGTACTGATCCTCAAGGTGTATCACCTGTATCCTTCACCTTTGCGCTACTGCCTGCGCTTACCTCACTGTGCTTGTGCGCAATTCACTTCCCTGCAAATATTGTTATGTGTAAACTATAGGCTATAATGGCTAATTCCATCTGAAGATTATGTTAGCTCCAGGACCAAGCTCAATAATTGAAACTAAGGAAACGTATTAGGGCTGCTTTTCCAGTCGAAAATGGGGGACAGCAGCAGCTCCAAAATCTGCAGTGTTCCCCTGTATATACATTCAGGTGGTAATTAGTACTTGTGAGTACACCCAGAAAATGTGTTATTGGGGGATATGACATATCCATGCAGAAGCAGAATATTGGTGAAGCCACTGGATGATGTGACAAAGAACCAGAAGGAAGTAGCAAACATGTTTTAACCCATTCAGTGGCAAGTTTTTAATTTAAAAACACACACTGGGTGGGTGTTTTTAAATTACAGTGGGAGATGGGGGAAGGTGCAGGAGGAGCGAATGATGGGGCAGGGTGAGTTAATCGCCTGAAATCGCCAGCGGGTATCGCCAGCCCCAGCACTGATTCCTGGCTGCCTTGTGTCACCCGGGAATTAGCATAATGCCTTTTACTGCTAAGCCGGCCCCCTGGCCAATGGGAGTACAGGCGGTGGGCTAAACTCCATAATGGAGCATTCTGATTCCCGGCACCGTGCATGCTGCATTGCTGTCCCTGGGATATCAGTCAGTAATATGCCTGGAAATCTTCCAGGGTTGCCAGCGCTGTCATCATTTCCAGGCATGACACTGAAGGGGTTAATTTACACTGAACATGCAGTAATGTTATTACACCTAATGGCTTAGAATTGGATAACCGAGGGCATTGTGAGTTATGTGGCTCTGATCTGAAGATGACACATGCAATTTTCATCTAGAATTATTGTAATGTACATCTTTGGTATATAAAAGATGGCACCAGGTTTAACTTCAAAGGACATCCCTCCTGTGGGAAATTGCAAGCATAAGGCCAAACAGTAAAAGGAGTGAGGATTGGTAGTGCTCCAAGGGGTGGAAATAATCTCTGTACTCCCTATGTCAACTTCTGTAAATAAGTAAACCAACAGCCTACAGGGGTAAAACCATTTACCATTTGTGGTAAACCATCAATGTTTTTTAATTATAGATGGTCGATGGCTGTACCAATAATAGAGAAGTAGAAGTAGAGGTAAACAAGTCAATGCAGCCTGGTGCTCTGAGGTCCTCTGACTATTTCTGTACAGAATACAGTCCAGCACCTTACAACTGTTTTTATTTTACTTACAGCTAAAATTAGAAATGTAGTGATGAGTAAACAACTACCATAAGTTCTTCCACCAAAATAGGAGTGGAGGTGAAAGCCTGTGTGTTGTTCCTGATTGTGTGTGCCTAATTTTTAATCACCTGCTTGACACTGTCCTCTTCCTCTTGCCTCTTCTCATAATGTGAAAAGTCATCAAAGAAGGAGGTGGTATGTTTGTAGCTAGCTATGATTTGAAGAACTTGGCAAAAAAATTTCCAGGGGGACCACCTGTTGCTGAAATTATGAGTTAATTATACTGTGCATGACCTGTTTAAACAACATAAGGGTGGGTGGTAGGGCCCAAAGACAATTCCATCTTGCACCTCTTTCTCTTTGCATTATGTGCACTCTGGGGCCCTAGTTTTTATAATTGCCATACTGCCTGCCACTGCAGTGCCACTCCTAGATGTGCTAGGTGTTTGTGCCGCCCACTTGTGTCACTTAGCTTAGTCATCCATCTACCTCAGTGCAACCTTTTTGCCTAAATACAATATTGTGATGTGTAATGTGTTCAGAATTGCCTGGAAATGAGTGAAAATGAATGTTATTGAGGTTAATAATACCGTAGGATCAAAATTACCCCACCGAAAGGGTGGTTTTGGTAAAACCAATCCAGATCCAAAACACGAACGGAGATTCAGATCCAAAACCAAAACACCAAACCCGAATATTGTCATCCGCACATCTCTAATAGGCACGCAGTACCTGTGATACCTCTTTCAACCACTTAGACATAACCTGAAAACCATGGGAATGTTACGCTAACACTGGGGTGTATGACAAGATATGATCATAAAACCAGTGAGCAAGTTTAATTCTAATGTGATAACTATTGTTAAGGTTAAATGCTTTTATAAAAACATGAATAAAATCCCAATGGTTACTTTATTATGGTTCGTACAGATCTTCTGTATTTTTTATTTAAACACTGTTGTTACATGCTACATGAACCGCATATCTAGGAGTGGTGAGTGGCAATGGATCAATACTTTGATAGATAGATAGAAAGATAGATAGACAGATAGATAGATAGATAGATAGATAGATAGATAGATAGATAGCATTTTTTCGAGTTTTGAGTTTTGGTTTTGGATTTGGATTTGGTTTTGGTTCTCCGGCCATGTTCTGGATTCGGACGCGTTTGACAAAACCTCCCTGAAATTTTTTTGTCGGATTCGGGTGTGTTTTGGATTCGGGTATTTTTTGTTTTTTTTTCAAAAAAACCCTAAAAAACAGCTTAAATCATAGAATGTGGGGGTAATTTTTATCCTATAGTGTTATTAACCTCAATAACCATAGTTTCCACTGTGACTGTGGGTGCTCTTTCCAGCACTTGCAGGGGGCGTGCAAATGGTGGAAAGAGCCACCTCTTCCCGTCCAGTGTTGGGAAGGTCAGGCATTGCAACCGACACAATTGGACTCTCCTTGGGGATTTGTGATTTAGAAGAACGCACAGTTCTTGCCGTGCTATTGCCAGCTTAACTCTTCATTTTTCTAGTGGAAGGATGAGTGCTTCCATCCTCATGTGAAGCTGAACCACTATGAAGCTTACGGATACCCTCGTCAGGTTGGGTAAGACACCCACCGGCCTCAGGCCGGAAAACGGGTTCCCTCACCAAGCCATATCTTTCCCCCTTTCAGTCACAGCATTCATTGAATGTGGGATCACTTATTTTCGCTCACTTACTCCATTTTGCCTATATCATAGTACATTAATACTTGTGGACATTAATGCTCCTTACATGTGGACGCTTGCTCTTGTTTCTTCCTTTTTATGTATATAATAATAAAAGTTATATTTTAATAATTTCATCATTTAAATTTTTCAAGTGTGCCCTTGAAAAGGCATATAGTTGCTTTTTGTCCCTTTTCCTCTTTAAAGGACCTTTTCCGTTGTTTCATAGTTGTTATAACTATTTTCCGGGAGCACCACCAACCACTTGCTGAACTAATTATTATAGTAGGCTTTTACATTGGTTTGATAATATTTCCAATTTACTGAATCACAATTGTCATATCCTGTGCAGATTTATCTCTTTTGGTTAAGCTAAACCACTAGCCATGAACGCAGGCCAGGGCCTCAGCTGTTCCTTGCCACTCTGTGTCGTAAATGGCAGATTGGCAAGTTTACTTTTCTCCTCAGACGCTTTTAATTTAGATTTTTAGGTCATCATTTTATGAACTTTTGCTTTTTGGATTTTACATGCACTCTACTATGACATAGGGCATCCGCCTTGGCAGACGACGTTGATGGCATTTCATCGTCTCTGCCATGACTAGTGGCAGCAGCTTCAGCACTAGGTGGAAGTGGATCTTGATCTTTCCCTATTTTACCCTCCTCAGTTTTGTTCTCCATTTTTTAATGTGTATAGTTAATTAAATATATGCCTGTAATATTATTATATCAATAGCAATGGCCTACTGTACTGTACAACTATATACTGTTGTTTACCAAAATGCTGCACTGTACTACTATATATACTGCTCACAAAAATGCAGCACAGATATGGAATGGATATTTGCAGTGACACGGAGCTGCAAGATACAGCAATGGCCTACTGTACTGTACAACTATATACTGTTGGTCACCAAAATGCTGCACTGTACTACTATATATAATATATATAGTATATACTGGTCACACAACAATGCAGCAGATATTGAGCACTGATGATCAGGATACTGTCTAGAA
Source organism: Pseudophryne corroboree (assembly GCF_028390025.1). NCBI lineage: Eukaryota > Metazoa > Chordata > Amphibia > Anura > Myobatrachidae > Pseudophryne > Pseudophryne corroboree. The sequence goes on from NC_086452.1 coordinate 132,041,620, forward strand.
CTGTATCTGACACAGAGCTGCAAGATACAGCAATGGCCTACTGTACTGTACTACTATAATTATATACTGGTGTTCCCCATAATGCAGCACACTAAGCACAGATATGGAGCTTTTCAGATAGAGAACATAGATATTTGCAGCACACTGAGCACAGATATGGAGATTTTCAGGCAGAGAAAATAGATATTTGCAGCACACTGAGCACAGATATGGAGATTTTCAGGCAGAGAACGTATATATTTGCAGCACACTGAGCACAGATATTTGCAGCACACTGAGCACAGATGTGGAGCTTTTCAGGCAGAGAACGTAGCCATGTACTCTGCGTTCAATCTCCAATGCAAGATTAAAAATGGCGGTGACGCGTGTCTCTTTATATAGAATACGAATCTCGCGAGAATCCGACAGCAGGGTGAATACGTTCGGCCTCGTTCGGGTTATCCGAGCAAGGCGGGAAGATCCGAGGCTGCCTCAGAACCGTGAAAAATAGGTGAAGTTCAGATGGGTTTGGCTCTCGATGAACCAAACCCGCTTATCTCTAATAAAAACTAAGCTGTAAATATATGGAGCTATACCAGTCAATGCAAGTATTTAGGGTTTAGGCCTCGAATAACACTAGAACACAACCAAAGAAACAGATTGCTGTGGGCCCCCATAGATAATTAAGTTGAATCAGTGGACCTACTATTTTCTTTATATCCCATAGATTTTCTAGTGTGCCTCTATTATAATGTCCTACTGCTCATAAGTGACTGGGACTTCTCAGACTGCACAGATGTAGTACTTTGGCTCGCATTACCACCAACACCCAGTTTAACCCCCAGGCAGCTATTGTACACACGTCTTATATATTGTTCCACAACTTCTCATTTATGGTGGTTTTGGCAAAACGAATCCAGATCCGACACACAAACGGAGATCCAGATCCAAAACCAAAACACAAAACCTGAAAAGTGTCCACCGCACATCCCTACTTTAAACATTTCTTCTTTGGGACCTCACTGAGCTGCTGCACACTTCAATTCCCTGTAAATGATGTTATGTATAAACTATAGGCTACAATGGCCAATGCAATCTGAAGATGTTGTTAGCTTCAGGGCCAAGCTCAATAATACAAAGCATTCAGGAGTTTGTTCATTTTGGTATTGAAACTAAAGAAAACTATGAGGACTGCTTTTCCAGCCAAAAATTGGGGACAGCAGCAGCACCAAAATCTGCAGTGGACCCTGTAGATACATTCAGGTGGTATTTAATACTTGCAAGTACACCCAGAAAATGTGTGTTATTGGGGTATATGACATATCCATGCAGAAGCAGAATATTAGTGAAGCCACTGGATCATGAGACAAAGAGCCTAATTCAGACCTGATCATTGTTGTGCAAAATCGCACAGCAGCCGATGATCAAATGACTATGCATGCATATACACCGCAATGCACACACGTGAGCCCAAACAGCAACAGAATGGTGCAAACATTTAGATTGCTAGATGTACGCAAGGTGAATTACAGGAAGTGGACATTTGTGGGTGGTAACTGCCCATTTTCTGGGAGTGTCTAGAAAAATGCAGGCGTTCCCAAGCATTTTCAGGGAGGGTGTGTGACGTCAGCTCTGTCCCCGATCAGCCTGATTCTAAATGTATGAGTAAGTTCTGAGCTACACACAGACTGGAAAAAACATTCTATGGTGAGTGAGATGCGAATGGATTTGCAGCTGTCCGCTGACTGGAAAAGGTTTTGCACGGTGTATGCATGCATTCACACACTTGCACGAGCAGGTTTTCACTCTCTATGGGTGGCAACTAATTGATCACAGCCCTCGACAAATTTACAGAGGAGTGTTCAGATCTGAATTAGGCCCAAAGAAGCAGAAGGAAATAGCAAACGTATTAATTTACACTGAATATGCAGTAATGTTTTTATATAGTACCTAATGGCTTAGAATTGGATAACCTGGGGCATTGTGAGTTATGTGGCTCTGATCTGAAGATGACACATGCAATTTCCATCTAGAATTACTGTAATGTACATCTTTAGTAGAAAAAGAATGACACCACCAGGTTTAAGGTCAATGGAAATCCCTGCGGTGGAGAACAGCAGGTAGTAGGCCTGACAGTAAAGGTAGGTGGGATTAGCAATGGTCCAAGAGGTGGAAATAATCTCTGTGCTCCTTATGCCAAGTAAAAAAGAAAACCGTAACTGACCAACAGCCTGTGAGGACAAAACAGTTCACCATTGGTGACAAACCATCAATGGTTGGTAACTATTGATGGTTAATGGCTATACCAATAATAGAGAAATAGAGGTAATCAATTTAATGCAGCCTGGTTCTCTGAGGGCTTCAGACTATTTCTGTGCAGAATAAAGTCCACCACCTTACAACTGTTCTTATTTTACCTACAGCTCAGCAAATGAGATAAGTAAATAACTTACATAAGTTTCTCCACTACCAGGATGAGAAGTTAATAATAAATGTGGCAAAATGACAGCATAAATTAAAAAAACAAAACAAACACAGTTCATAAGAACAGTAAACTGTACTGACAGTACATAAACTTCATACAGGTGGATAAAGAACATAAACATTGCTATAAATGAGAAGTTGTGGAACAATAAATAAGAAGTGGGTACAATAACTGCCTGAGGCTAAACTCCTACTACTCAGTGTTGGCAGTAATGTGAGACAAAGTACTACCTCTGGGCAGTCTGAAAAAGTCCAGCCATTTGTGAGCAGTAGGACATTATAATGAAGGCAGAAAAGGCGATCTTTAGTGTCAAAGAATAATAGTGGAAGCTAAGCTACCCTGTCCATTCGAGATTGCATTGCCGGCTGAAAATGCAGAAAGGACCTCTAGACTAAAGTAGTGATGAGCGGGTCCCAGACAACCAGACCCTCCTGAACTTTAGGATCCGACTCCTGATCTGAGCCTTGCTTGGGGTTTCCCACCAGACTCAGATCCCAAAAATGAGGCAAAACGTCATCATCCCATTGTCGGATTCTATTTGGGTTTTTGAGTCTATAAAGGTCCCAGTGACCGGTGCTGTTTTCACTCCAGCTATGTCGAGTGCACTGAACGAACATGGCCGTCTCAGTGCTGAGGCATGTGGCGTGGGCGTGGGGCTGCTGGCTGCATTCAGTGACAACAAGGGGTGATCTTCCATCATTAACAGTCCATGAGTGCTGGTGAATCTGACAAGGGGTGATCTTACCTGTGCATACATCCAGGGGCTCTGCCTGTCCCAGTGTTAAAAAACCCAGTATACAGTGTGTGTACATACATGGGCTGGTGTGTCTCCAGGGGTGCTGTCGTCTGGTGTATCTGACAACAAGGGGTGATCTGTCCATATACATCCAGGTGCTCTGCCTGCCCCATTGTTAAAAAAGCCCAGTATACTGTGTGTGTACATCTGGAGGCTGGTGTGTCATATAATCAGTATCAGTCCATGGGTACTGTCAACTAGTGTATCCGACACCAAGGGGTGATCTGTCCATACACATCCAGGGGCTCTGCCTGCCCAGTGTTAAAAAAGCCCAGTATACTGTGTGTGTACATCCAGGGGCTGGTGTGTCGTATACATCAGTATCTGTCCAAGGGTGCTGTCATTAGGTGTATTAGACAAGGTTTTATCTGTCCATATACATCCAGGGGCTCTGCCTGCCCAGTTTTTAAAAAAATGGTATACATAGTTTACATCCAGGAGCTGGTGTGTCGTATTTATCAGTATCAGTCGAGACAGTGGTGCAGTCATTTGGTATATCTTACAACAAGGCACAGTTCGTCCTCACAGTGAAAATATAGATAAATATATTTATGCATATAATTTCACCAAAAAATGGGTATATGTTAGTCAATCATTTTCACTTGCTAATACATGAAAATTCATGGAAATCCTGAATGACAATCAATTGAACATTAAACTAACCTCAGAATGGAGTGCCAATGAAGCCACTTTCTTGGACCTACAACTTTACAGGCACCTTGATGGAGCACTTCTGATGGAACTGTACAGGAAACAGACAGCAAGTAATAGTCTCATACACAAGGAAAGTGCCCATCTTCCAGCTACTGTAAGAAATATACCGATTGCGTAGGAAATGCTCCGATGACCAAGACTACACAGAGAAATGTGGTGAATTAACCAACAGACTCATCAAGAGAAGATATAGTAAGAAAACTATTAAAACTGCCATACACCAAGTATCGAAACTCAGAAGGGAATCATAATCTTCGGAAATAAGAAAGAAAAAAGCAGAAATAAGATCCGATTCATAGGGAACGTTTGCAAAAATGGAGAATACTGCAAAACATAATACAAAGACACTGTCATATTTTATAAACGGATACAGATCTGTCATCACTTGGGCGACAGAGCGGCTTTCAGCTGGCAAAGAGCACAAAACATCAGGGACAAACTAGTCCGAAGCCATTTTTCCAGTAAAACCCGTAACCAACCAAAATTCAAGGATACATCACCATGTGGCAAATGCAAAGCCTGCACCCATATCCTCAAAAAGGATCATGTCACAGAAAGATACAGTATAATAACAACATCCACATTAAACAATTTATCAACTGTGACACCACAGGCATGGTTTACTGCCTTGAGTGCAGTTGTGGTCTTAAGTATGTGGGAATGCCCACATGAACGTGCTTAAACAGAGAATTCTCAAACACACAGGGAACATACGCAATGCTGCATCAGACATCTTGAAGATGAAAAAGTTGACCTCAGTTGCGAGACATTTTCTGAAACAACATGGAGACAGCACTACAGATCTGAAGGCCTATGGCCTAGAACATTTCAAAATTGGCACCCGAGGATGTGATTTTGCCAAGGAGCTATTGCACATAGAAAGCCAATGGACATTCAAATGAAACACTGTAACACCATACGGTTTGAATGAAATTATCAATTTCAGTGACTTTTTGTAAATAGTACCATTTACTAAAAATCAACTGACTTTTGCTATTTTCCTCCACATAGTGTTATTCCCTTTTAACTTCCCCCCTACCTACCGCGCCTCCCTGTTGGACAATTCCATCTTGCACCTATTTTCTTTCCATTATGTGCTGTTTGAAGCTTTGCTGACTGTGACAAGAAACATTTGTATAGTTTATGAAACTGCCACCCTGTCTGCCACTGCATTGAACAAGCCCAAAACCGGATACTTGTGCCGGCACATATCTCTAGACTAAAGTAGCCCAGTGTCAAAGATTGCACATTCATTTCACTTCTTATTGTAATTTTCTTAATTGTGAAATAGATGCATGTGATCATAATGGACCCAGAACAAACACTGCAGAATTTACAGTGCGTTAAAAATGATGTTTCTCTTGATGTGTACAGTAGTTGTTTAATGCCATTTTCAGTGGGGTAATATTACCTGCAATATGCTAGATAGTAACATTCCCAGTGAAATAAAACAACTGTAATCATTGAAAGGCTTGCAAAACATACATATGTTTCAGTAATATCCAGGGACTGCTACAGAGGAGGGGCTGCAGCTCAATTAAAAATTAAATTAGTGCTGGCACACCAACTGCCCGTGAGTCAGTTTGAAATGGCAGTTGGTGACAGTTTGTGGCTCCCCTATTTGAAATTTGAACTGACCTGCAGCCTTTGCTCTGGAACCGCCACTGGTACTGTCTATCTAACATAATATAAATACATAAATAAACAAAATGCATCTAAAAAAAGTCATTCTTAAACTGAAAGCACCGTTTGACTTTAGAATGAAGTTGTCACACATGCGCAATGGTGGTTTTCAAAAGCAACACCTGGAGGACGAACACATTTATTGCACTGACCAGAAAAATAAATCATTACACTGCAGGTGAATATGCTACACTGCAGCTGAATATGCCTCCCTGCGACCAGGCACAGGCATCCATAAATTGATTAGTCTTTTGCATTTCATGCCACATGGAGGATAGTTTAGAGTGGCTACATTAGTATAATACATAGTAACATAGTAACATAGTATCTGAGGTTGAAAAAAGACAATTGTCCATCGAGTTCAACTTATTTGTGGTCTCCTATGCATGATGATTTGACTAAAATTTCTGACTGATGCTGCTGTCAGCCATTGCATTTTAGCCCTATTTATAGTAACTATAATGCATGACTATACACCATACCCCTGGATATCCTTATCCATTAGGAATTTATTTAAACCATTCTTAAAGGTGTAGACAGATTCCGCCATTACAACTCCCTCGGGCAGGGAATTCCAAACACGTATTGTCCTTACCGTGAAAAAGTCTTTACGCCGTATTGTGCGGAATCTCCTCTCCTCTAACCTGAGCGAGTGTCCACGAGTCCTCTGTGTTGATCTAACCAAAAACAGATCCCGCGCAAGCTCTGGGTATTGTCCTCTTAGTCTACGCTTTTCCAATGTAAATATGCCTAGTCTTTCAAGCCTTTCCTTGTATTCCATCGTCTCCATGCCCTTAATTAGTTTGGTCGCCCTCCTCTGTACCTTTTCAAGCTCCAGGATATCCTTTTTGTAGTATGGTGCCCAGAATTGTACACAGTATTCAAGGTGTGGCCTCACTAGTGATTTATATAACGGGAGTATAATACTCTCGTCCATAGCATCAATACCCCGTTTTATGCATGCTAATATCTTATTAGCCTTCTTTGCTGCAGTCCTACTTTGGGTACTACTGCTTAGCTTGCTATCTATGAGGACACCTTAGTCCTTTTCCAGTACAGAATCCCCTAATTTTACCCCATCTAGTAGGTAGGTGTAATTTTTGTTCTTGTTACCACAGTGCATTACCTTACACTTGTCTGTGTTGAAGCGCATTCTCCATTTGGCTGCCCATGCTTCTAATTTAACTAAGTCGTTCTGAAGAGACTCGGCATCTTCCTCTGTATTTATAGCCTTACACAATTTGGTATCATCTGAAAAAATTGACACCATGCTCTCTAGACCTTCTGTTAGGTCGTTAATGAAAATATTGAACAATAGCGGTCCTAATACTGAGCCTTGCGGCACACCACTTAGCACTTCAGTCAAAGTTGAAAAAGATCCATTAACCACAACGCGCGGCTCCCTATTATCTAACCAGTTTTTGACCCAAGTGCATATTGTGCTTCCTAGCCCTGATTTCTTGTAGCTTGTAGATAAGTCTCATGTGTGGTACAGTATCGAACGCTTTGGCAAAGTCTAAAAAGATTACATCCACGTCTTTACCCTGATCTAGGTTTGCGCTTACTGTTTCATAAAAGCCAAGTAAGTTGGTTTGACAGGATCTGTCCTTCATAAACCCATGTTGATTCCTTTTAATGACCTTATTGACTTCAAGGAACTTCTGAATACTGTCTCTTAGAATACCTTCCAATACTTTCCCAACTATAGATGTAAGACAAACAAGTCAATAATTACCTGGTTCAGCTTTACTTCCCTTTTTGAATATAGGCACTACTTCCGCTATACGCCAGTCTTTGGGAACCATACCTGATATAATTGAATCCTTAAAGATCAAAGATAGCGAATTTGCCAGTTCTGAGTGAAGCTCCATTAGAACCCTTGGGTGAATACCATCGGGCCCTGGTGATTTATTAATCTTTAAATGTTTTAATCGGTCACAGACTACTTCCTCGCTTAAATAAGTACCTATCAGTGGGATATTCTCATTAATGAGATTGTGTATCAGTCCCTGAAATGGGTCCTCTCTAGTGAATACTGTTGAAAAAAACTAATTTAGTGTATCCGCTATGTCATTATCATTTTAGCTTAAGACTTGTCTTTTAATGTCAGAGACTTACTGATTTTCTGTGCATGCATCAATGCATGTTGCTTTAGGAGAGGTGGCCATGGACATCTGTTGCTTGTACAATAAAATCATCAGTAAATGAACTGTAATTTTTGAAACCAGATATGAAATGTTCTATCTGATTTCATAATTCTCAGATGTAGGGATAATTTAATCTTTTTTTATTAGACTGCTGCACTTGTAAGAAAATTCTGTGTGATGGGACTATGGGGTATATTTATCATCATGCTTTAAACCTGATGATTGCAATTTATTGTCGCCGCTTGTAGCAAACAGAAATCAAGATTGTATTAAAAACACACACGCACAGGAGCCCATCCCTGGCATGCAAAGGATTAAGGGGGGTACTGACGGGAGAGATGTGTGCTGAGCGATCATTACACAGACTGTTCAGCACACATCTCTCCCCCTGCTCAGCACAGTGCGATGTGCTGAGCAAGGGGTGGGACAGACGGAGGGCCGCTCACTTCATACAGCGGTGAATTGAGCAACCCGCTAGATTGAGCCTGCATGCAAGCTCAATTTAGCAGCGGCAATAGCTGCTATCACTGGGGTGCATACACACAGCAGATCTGTGCTTAAAATCTAAGCAATCTAGTCAGATTGCTTAGATTTTAAACACAGATCTCTCCGTGTGTACCCCCTTAAGTGATCACCCCACTTTAGCACTTCTCCTTTGTGCTTGTGCCTGCGCTTACCCCACTGCGCTTGTGCGCAATTCACTTCCTACAAATGTTATGTATAAACTGTAGGCTATACTGGCTAATGCCAACTGAAGATGATGTTAGCTCCAGGACCAAGCTCAATAATTGAAACTATGGAAACCTATTGTCACTGGGACTGGGTTTTGTGAATCCGGAATTGCTGCTTGCGGTTTGGTTTCGGTGACTTTAGGCAGGATTAGCCAAGCAGGCTGAATGAAAGTCTTTTTCATAGATCTTCTAAGGAGGTTCCATGGGTGCCCTAGCTGTTTACTTGTTAGAGCGGTTGCGTCGGCAGGGCCTGTACATCTGTGGACGAACGTCTGATGGAAACCCGGATAGGAAGACTGTAGACTGGGGTAACTGAGACTCGCTGAGAGAGATGGTGACTCGGTGAGGTCAGCATGCGAGGAGAAATAACCGGGTGTAGATCCAGCGATCCAGGCGAGAACTCAGGAAACAGGATGCTTTAGAAGCAATGCTGTGGAGCACAGAGAACTAGCACACACAAGGCTGTGTGAGAGACGTTGCACTGGTGATTGCTTACCCAGAAATCCCTAGATTTATACCTGCAGACTGTTTCTCATTGGTTTTGCAAACCTTGCCGGTAAATGAGTGTTTTAGATTAGCTGACCCTTCAAAGGCGGCGACACCCATCCCGGACCTCTGCAGCTGGAAGCTGCACAAATGTTTGCTGCTGCCTCTGAGACCTCTCCTCCCAGACATGTCTACAAGAAGTCATGCCCCTCGCCAGCAGCCCGCACCCCCACTGGAGGGACTGCACCAGAGCATCCTGACAGGTAAGTACCACTGGTCCCGGAACCCGACCCGCCGGACCGTGACACCTATGAGGGCTGCTTTTCCAGCCGAAAATGGGGGACAGCAGCAGCTCCAATATCTGCAGTGTTCCCCTGTAGATACATTCAGGTGGTAATTAGTACTTGTGAGTACACCCAGAAAATGTGTGTTATTGGGGGATATGACATATCCATGCAGAAGCAGAATATTGATGAAGCCACTGGATGATGAGTCTAAGAACCTGAAGGAAGTAGCAAACATGTTTTAACCCCTTCAGTGTCAAGTTTTTAATTTAAAAGCACACACTGGGGGCATGTGTTTTTAAATTACAGTGGGAGAGGGGGGAAGGTGCAGGGGGCGCGACTGATGGGGAAGGGGGAGTTAATCGCCTGACATCACCAGTGGGCATCGCCAGCCCCAGCACTGATTCCTGGCTGCCTTGTGGCACACAGGAATCAGCATAATGCATTTTACTGCTAAGCCCACCCACTTGCCAATGGGAGTCCCAGGGGTGGACTAAACTCCATAATGGAGCATACTGATTCCCGGGTGCCATGCACACTGCACGGCTGTCCCTGGGATATCAGTCAGTAACATGCCTGGAAATCTTCTGGGGTTGCCAGCGCTGTCATCGTTGGCAAGCGCAGAAGATTTCCATGCATAATACTGAAGGAGTTAATTTATACTGAACATGCAGTAATTGTATTACACCTAATGGCTTAGAATTGGATAACAGAGGGCATTGTGAGTTATGTGGCTCTGATCTGAAGATGACACATGCAGTTTCCATCTAGAATTATTGCAATGTACATCTTTGGTATATAAAAGATGGCACCAGGTTTAACTTCAATGAATATCCCTCCTGTGGGGGATAACAAGCGTAAGGCCAAACAGTAAAGAGAGTGAGGATTATTAGTGCTCCAAGGGGTGGAAATAGACTCTATGCTCCCTATGCCAAGTTCTGTAAATAAATAAATAAACCAACAGCCTACAGGGGTAAAACCATTTACCATTTGTGGTAAACCATCAACGGTTTTTAATTATAGATGGTCAATGGCTGTACCAATAATAGAGAAGTAGAAGTAGAGGTAAACAAGTCAATGCAGCCTGGTGCTCTGAGGTCCTCTGACTATTTTGTGCAGAATACAGTCCAGCACCTTACAACTGTTCTTATTTTACTTACAGCTAATATAAGCAATGTAGTGATGAGTAAACAACTAACATAAGTTCTTCCACCAAGATAGGAGTGGAGGTGAAAGCCTGTGTGTTGTTCCTGATTGCGTGTGCCTCTCTTTTAATCACCTCCTTGACACTGTCCTCTTCCTCTTGCCTCTTCTCATAATGTGAAATGTTTGTAGCTAGCTTTGATTTGGAGAACTTGCCAAGATTTTTCCAGGGGGAACACCTGTTGCTTAAATTATGAGTTAATTATAGTGTGCATGTCCTGTTTAAACAACATAAGGGTGGGTGGTAGGGCCCAAGGACAATTCCATCTTGCACCTCTTTTTTTCTTTGCATTATGTTCACTTTGGGGCCCTAGTTTTTATATCTGTCATACTGTCTGCCACTGCAGTGCCACTCCTAGATGTGCCAGGTGTTTGTGCCGCTCACTTGTGTCGCTTAGCTTAGTCATCCAGCTACCATGGTGCAACCTTTTGGCCCAAAAACAATATTATGATGTGTAAGTTGTTCAGAATTAGCTGGAAATGAGTGGAAATGAGTCTTATTGAGGTTAATAATACCATAGGATCAAAATTACCCCCAAATTCTGTGATATTAGCAGTTGTTTTTTTTTTTAAATCCAGATCCAAAACCAAAATAAAAACCCGAAAGGGTGGTTTTAACAAAACCAATCCAGATCCAAAACACAAACGGAGATTCAGATCCAAAACCAAAACAACAAACCCGAAAAGTGTCCGCCGCACATCTCTATTAGGCACGCAGTACCTGTGATACCTCTCTCAACCACTTAGACATAACCTGAAAACCACGGGGATGTTATGCTAACACTGGGGTGTATGACAAGATGTGATCACAAAACCAGTGAGCATCTCTTAAGTGTAATTCTAATGTGATAATTATTGTCAATGTTAAATGCTTTAATAAAAACATGAATACAATCCCAATGGTAACTTTATTATGGTGAGTGCAGAGTTCTGTATTTTTTATTTAAACACTGTTGTTACATGCTACATGAACCGGAGATCTAGGAGTGGTGAGTGGCAGTGGATCAATGCTTTGATAGATAGAAATATACACAGATAGATAGAATTACAGTATTAACAGTAAGCTCTAAGTCACTTCCGGCTCTAGGTTGATGTTATTTACACCAGTGCCTGCAGGAATGTACTGGTGTCTGAACTGTTATGCACACCAGTGCCTGCAGGAATGTACTGGTGTCTGAACTGTTATGCACACCAGTGCCTGCAGGAATGTACTGGTGTCTGAACGGATAGGGATGCAAAACAAATGAACTCACAGACAGACTGGGGAATATGACATTACGTACACAGAAGGTGATAGGGTAACAAAATTAACACAAAGTGAACAGAGAAGCCCAGAGGCTAAGAAACTGGGTGTCTCCCTAGTATTAGGAATGCTCAGATGGAAAAAGCAAGATGTTGTGTTTTAATACGTAGAGAACCCGAAATGCTGTTGCTAAGGGCAACAGCAAAACCCTAAAGGGTTACCAACGGGTGTGGCAGTAAACTCCTTGGTCAGAGATGGAATGATAGACACAAGGAGAGTCTCCACAATCCTAATCCTCACTTGTAGTGCACAGGTTCAGCTTACTGCCACTAAACTGACACCTGAACACCTTGCACAGTGAGAAAGGATTTAGGCAGGCAAGTCTGAGAATACAGCCGCAAACTTGCTAAATTCACAGAGTAGCAAAAGAACCCCAGCAAGTTAAACGACTGACTCCAGTCTTACTGCTAGGTCTGGATTGGCAGAGTGTAGTACCAAATCCCCAGGCCTATTTGCAGTAAGCAACAACAAATACAAAGCTACACAGTACTGGCTAACTTTCAGGAACTAACTAACCAACAAAGATTCAGCAGCATCTGCTTAACCTGAGAAGAGGGTTTATAAAGCAGGTGCTGTCCACGCCCCACTCAGACCTCACAGACTGTGAGCACAAAAACCAGCACCGGATCCCCTGCCGTGCACAGAGCCTGTAACCACTGCACAGCAAAAGACCCGAACCGGAGTATCAGCTGCGCTCAGGTTACTCCGCTAGCACTTGTCTCCCGGTTGCCATGACGACGTGGCAGCACAGGGCAGGAGACCCTAACAGTTGATGACGTGAGGCAGCAAGTCCCAGAGCTCCGCCAAGACCCATCCACAGGCACCTTTTAATGGCCCTTACTGGCCTCCAATTGCCCTGCACTGCTCCCCCCTGCTCCCCCAACCCTGAGGGACCGCTTTGTTACGCTATGTACCCCGCTCCTCACTATATATAGGGCAATGCAACCTATTTTATTTTTTCTTTAAATGTGGGTGGACAGGCGGAGTTCCACCCTCACACTCCACTACTGGTTATTAAGTTAATGTGGTTTTTATATTTGCCTTTGCTAATTTTACTGTTAGGAAGTACTGAGTCCTTTTATCCTACTATGTCTCCGTTAATTGTAACACTGATTCTTTGGACTCATTTAATACGATTGTTATGTTATGTTTCTTGTTGGTCACCCCCCTCCTCTCCTCCCCCTATTTCCTTGCTACCCTCCCCCCTCCCCCTCCATTACATTATATTCTATTGTATTTCTTAGACATTAACAACTATAGTACTTGTGCCTCCCCTCTCATCCTGAGCCTACTCTGACAATATGCTCGTGGAACGTGGGCTGGTTCAACTCGCCTGCGAAACGCAGGAAGATTCTCCTCTATCTCAATTAGAAAAATGTTGATATTGCGTTTCTACAGGAGTCCCATCTGGTTTCTGCTGAAGTGGTTAAACTCAATACTTTAGACTGGTCTGTTTTAGGCTCTAGTTCTCATAACTCCAAAGCCAGAGGTGTCATCATCCTGATCAAAAGACATTTTCCCTATGATGATTTGACTGTTCGTTCGGATGAATCCGGTAGAACGGTACTATTAACACTTAAGCTATTTGGACAGCCTCTGACAATTTGTAATGTATATGCGCCCTCTACCTAAACCAAGAGTTTCCTACTATCATTAATTGCCTTACTGACCCCGTACCTTTCCTCCTCTATTATGCTGTGTGGAGATTTTAATCTAGTTACCTCACTTCTCCTGGATAGATCCTCTACACTCCCTAGAGGCCTAACCCTTCCCAAACTTGGAATATCTTTACTAGCAGATAAGCTCTTATTGGTGGATGTTTGGAGGGCCCTCAACCCCACTGACAGAGACTATACCTGTTTGTCCTCAGCCCACTACACCCTGTCCCGAATTGATTACATATTCACTTCTCATGCCCTCTTTCCTAGTGTGGTAGACGCTCTCATTTCTCCAAAATTTTTATCTGACCATGCCCTTGTGACGTCCTCTATCCAAATTTCGGGACCGCAGGTTGTGGAAATTCCCCTCTTATTTTTCCAAATCTTTGAAGTTCCGTCACAAACTCGAAGCAGCTTGGGAGACGTTTGCCTTGGACAATGCCTTGCATGCAGACTTTAACCCCATGCTCTTTTGGTTATCCGCCAAATCCGTATTACAGGGTGAGATAATTTCATATGTGGCCAGTTCCTGTAAATAGTATACAGAGCATTATCTGGAGTTTCAGACTGCTCTGACCTCAGCCTTTCAGCGGTTCAAGTCCGAGCCGAATGTCATTACCAAACACAGTTATCTTTTGGCAAAGACACACTTTGACGAATTCTTGCAGACAATAGGGGATAAATACATGTTTAATGTTAACTACAGGATTCACAAATTCGGAAACAAAACAGGTTAATTGTTATCCAACCTATTGCGAGTTTCTCACCCTCCCTTAACCACGAGACCCTTAGTGACGAGTACCAACGCAGAAATCTCTGACGCCATGCACTCCTTTTACTCGGATCTTTATTCCCCCACAGTTCCCCGCCCCCACCCACCGGATTCCCTTGATAAGCCTGCACCTGCTGACCCTTTGGAGAGCCTACCAACCCCTATTCTACCTCTGGAGCTTTGTCAATCCCTAGCAACCCTAATTACTTTGGAAGAGATTCGTATGACCATTGGCCACTTTAAACGTGATAATGCCCTGGGACCAGTCGGCTTTTCTGACGATTTCTATAATCTGCTTTTGCCCAAAATTAAGACTCCCTTGCTGCATGCGCTTAACTCTATGCTTACATCAGGGACTCTCCCTTTATATTTTAACACAGCGATAATTAAAGTATTGCCAAAACCTGTCAGGGATCTTACTCTCCCGGGATTGTACTGCCCCATTTCACTACTCAACCTCGATTATAAACTACTGACTAAAATTCTGGCTGATTGTTTAAAATTACCCCTATCCCATATCATTCATCCAGATCAAATAGGCTTCATCTGGGGCAGATATTCTGAGGTCAATGTCCGTTCTGTCCTATCAGCAATTCACGCCTTCTCCACCTCGCCTCTACCCACCTATGGGCCTAATTCTGAGTTGATCGCAGCAGCAAATTTGTTTGCAGTTGGGCAAAACCCTGTGCTCTGCAAGGGGAACAGATATAACATGTGCAGTTAGAGTTAAATTTGAGTGGGGTGTATTCAAACTGAAATCTAAATTGCAGTGTAAAAATAAAGCAGCCAGTATTTACCATGCACAGAAACGAAATAACCCACCCAAATCTAACTCTCTCTGCAAATGTTATATCTGCCACACCTGCAGTGCACATGGTTTTGCCCAATTGCTAACAAACTTGCTGCTGCGATCAACTCAGAATTACCCCCTATATTCTTTCCTTCGACGCAGAGAAGCCGTTTGATCTGGTTGAATGGCCCCATCTTTACCTCTCCTTAGCACGTTTCGGCTTCCTGCCAGCTTTCATTGACTGGATCAAACTATTATATATGCACCCCCAGACTCAGGTTTCCTGTAATGGTGTTCTGTCTTCCCCCTTCCCTGTCGGAAGAGGTACTAGACAGGAATGCCCTTTACCCCCATTACTTTTCGACATAGCTCTTGAACCGTTGGCGATAGCTTTGCGTGCAGCCACAAGGTTTAAGGGGAATTGAATTGGCGACGTGGAACTCTAAGTGGCTTTATTTGCAGATGACATGCTACTTTTCATATCTGACACTGACATCTCCCTCCCAGAGATTCTTGTCCTGATATCTTCTTTTGGAGTGGCTTCAGGCTATCGTATCAACATCACCAAATCTGAATTGTTACCTCTGGGAATCCCCCACGCGTCTACCCCCTGTACCGCCTCAACATTAGCGCTGGCATTTAAGACTGTCCCGGATAAGATCACCTACTTAGGAATACAAATCCCATCAGACTTGTCCACTCTCTTTGAGGTCAATTTCACACACATGCTAGCTAAACTTACTACTACCCTAGACTCCTGGAAGCTTTTGCCCCTCTCTGTCCTGGGTCGAGTAGCAGTTCTTCAAAGTATGTTTTTTCCAAAGTTATACTACCTTATGCAACTGTTACCTATTCATCTTTCCACAAAAGACTTGTTATATCTGCGTAAAATCTTAACCATATTTCTCTGGAAAGGCAAGAAACCCCTAATAGTTTTAAAAAAATTAGCTGCGCCTCGCAATGCTGGAAGTGTTGGTTTGCCTGACTTTCTTTCTAACTCTTTGTCAGCGCTTTTCCATTGGGCTGCTAATTGGCTGACTGACAGACATTCTTTCACGGACCTAGATGAGGCTATGTTTTTCCCCTTTTCCCCTAGTGCTCTCCTACACTCTGCACCGAAGACTATCCCTGCTCATATTCTCCGTTCCCCATTGTTTCATGACATGTATTATGCAATGCTCAAACTAAACAAATTGTTTCACAGAAATCATATGTTTACACTGCAAATTCCTCTTTTGGGAAATCTTGCGTTCCCCTTTCTCTCGCAAACTCTGCCTTTAAACTCTGGAGACATAAAGGATTGTCACTTTCCTCCATGGTCTTTGACCCAGTGGGAAATTTATTACTAGTTGTTTACCTTCATGATAAATATGGCATCCCTCAAACGCATTTCTATATGTATTTACAGGTCCATCACTACCTCTCCTCACTGCTGCATTCCGTTGGTCACTCTTCCCTTCCCTCCGGCCCTCCTGACCCATTACAATCAGTTAATCCCTATGTGAGCATATACCCTTTCACACTAGGATACTATACAACCTCCTAACTGACATACCCACGACCTCAAGATGGAACGCACTATTGTCACAATGGCAGAAAGATGTCCCTTCCCTTCCCGACCCCGCTGCTCTTAGTAAATATTACTGTTCCACTATGAAGGTCTTATCCTCGGCCTATCTACAAGAAGTGCATCTCCGGACATCACAAAGAGCCTATGTTCCTCAAATCCAACATGCCCGCTACAACCCCTTGATTTCTGGTGAATGTCCTAAGTGCCATTATTAGTCGGCAACCTTCTACCATAACTTCTGGGACTGTGGCCACATTAGGTAGTTTTGGTGTAAGGTGATCTTCTTCATCAACAGTCTGCTTCACACCCATGTCACTCCTGATCCTTTAGCTTGCTTATGTGCGAACTTCTCCCAATGGGTTCTGGGTGGACATGGACGTGGGATCACACTGTTCCTGAACATATTGGTCACAGTATCTAAGAAAATAATTCTTACCTACTGGGTCTCCAAATCCAAGCCCTCATTGCTGGAAGTGCATAGGAAATTGTTACAGATATTGTACTTTGTTCGTAGATCTGCTCGGGTGAACATTTAAACTGGTGTCGTTAAATTTTAAGCTAGATGGCAAAAGTATACTGATTTACTCCCTCTTTCCACTTAAGCTCGCATATTTACGGTCTTTGAGTCGACTGAATGGTACCTACTACGACAGATCTCATTGAAGTCTAAACCACTATAGTTGAATGTCTGAATGCCCTGTACCCCTCCCCCTCCCTTTCTCATCCTATCGTCTTGTGTCCCGCCCCATATTGTTTCATTGACATAGAAGGTTTTTTTATATTTTCTCTGTGTTATTTGACTCTCGGTGTGGCAATGACAGGTTCCACCCACTTCGTCTTCTTATCTTATCTCTCGACTGTTTATGATTATTGGTTTACTGTCAAGTCTGATTGCCTCAACATTATGTGCAGGTCTACTGTTTGTTATGGCTCTTAGATCTCTCATTCGAGTGTCACTTACCTTTTATACCTTTTGTACCTGTTATTCTGTTTATACTGAAAAATCTCAATAAAACAGATTTATAAAAAAAAACATTAAGTTGTAAGTATATGGAGCTACACCAGTCAATGCAAGTATTTAGGATTTAGGCCTCCAATAACACTAGAACACAACAAAAGAAACAGATTGCTGTGGGCCCCCATAGATAATTAAGTTGAATCAGCGGTCCTACTATTTTCTTTTTATCCCATAGATTGTCTAGTGTGCCTCTATTATAATGTCCTACTGCTCATAAGTGACTGGGACTTCTCAGACTTCACAGATGTAGTACTTTGGCTCGCATTACCGCCAACACCCAGTTTAACCCCCAGGCAGCTATTGCACACGTGTATTATTTATTGTTCCACAACTTCTCATTTATGGTGGTTTTGTCAAAACGAATCCAGATCCAAAACAGAAATGGAGATCCAGATCCAAAACCAAAACACAAAACCTGAAAAGTGTCCGTCGCACATCTCTACTTTAAACATTTCTCCTTTGGGACCTCACTGAGCTGCTGCACAATTAAATTACCTGTAAATGATGTTATGTATAAACTATAGGCTACCATGGCCAATGCAATCTGAGATATTGTTAGCTCCAGGGCCAAGCTCAATAATACAAAGCATTCTGGAGTTTGGTAATTTTGGCATTGAAACTATAGAAAACTATGAGGACTGCTTTTCCATCCGAAAATGTAGGACAGCAGCAGCTCCAAAAACTGCAGTGGCCCCTGTAGATACATTCAGGTGGTATTTAATACTTGCAAGTACACCCACAAAATGTGTGTTATTGGGGTATATGACATATCCATGCAGAAGCAGAATATTAGTGAAGCCACTGGATGATGAGACAAAGAGCCTAATTCAGACCTGATCATTGTTGTGCAAAATCGCACAGCGGCCGATGATCGAATGACTATGCATGCATATACACCGCAATACACACACGTGAGCCCAACCAGCAACAGAATGGTGCAAAAATTTAGATTGCTAGATGTACGCAAGGTGATTTACAGGAAGTGCACATTTAGGGGTGGTAACTGACCATTTTCTGGGAGTGTCTGGAAACAAGCAGGCGTTCCCAAGTGTTTTCAGGGAGGGTGTGTGACGTCAGCTCTGTCCCCGATCAGCCTGATTCTAACGCACTGTAGGAGTAAGTCCTGGGCTACACACAGACTGGAAAAAAAAATTCTATAGTGAGTAAGATGCGAATGGATTTGAAGCTGTCCGCTGACTGGAAAAGTTTTTGCATGGTGTATGCATGCATTCACACACTTGCACGAGCGGTTTTTCACTCTCTCTGGGTGGCAACTAACTGATCGCAGCCCTCGACAAATTTGCAGAGGAGTGTTCAGGTCTGAATTAAGCCCAAAGAAGCAGAAGGAAGTAGAAAACGTATTAATTTACACTGAATATGCAGTAATGTTTTTATATAGTACCTAATGACTTAGAATTGGATAACCTGGGTCATTGTGAGTTATGTGGCTCTGATCTGAAGATGACACATGCAATTTTCATCTAGAATTACTGTAATATACATCTTTAGTAGAAAAAGGATGACACCACCAGGTTTAAGGTCAATTGAAATCCCTGCGGTGGGGAACAGCAGGTAGTAGGCCTGACAGTAAAGGTAGGGGGGATTAGCAATGCTCCAAGGGGTGGAAATAATCTTGGTGCTCCCTATGCAAAGTAAAAAAGAAAACCGTAACTGACCAACAGCCTATGAGGACAAAACAGTTCACCACTGGTGGCAAACCATCAATGGTTGGTAACTATTGATGGTTAATGGCTATACCAATAATAGAAAAATAGAGGTACTCAATTTAATGCAGCCTGGTTCTCTGAGGTCTTCAGACTATTTCTGTGCAGAATAAAGTCCAACAATTTACAAATGTTCTTATTTTACCTACAGCTAAGCAAATGAGATGAGTAAATAACTTTTCCACTACCAGGATGAGAAGTTAATAATAAATGTGGCAAAATGACGGCTTAAATAAAAAAAAACACAGTTCATAAGAACAGTAAATGACAGTACATAAACTTCATACAGGTGGATAAAGTACATAAACATTGTATAAATGAGAAGTTGTGGAACAATAAATAAGAAATGGGTACAATAACTGCCTGAGGCTAAACTCCTACTGCTCAGTGTTGGCAGTAATGTGAGACAAAGTACTACCTCTGCGCAGTCTTAAAAATTCCAGCCATTTGTGAGCAGTAGGACATTATAATAAAGGCAGAACAGGCAATCTTTAGGGTCAAAGAATAATAGTTGGAGCTAAGCTTCCCTGTCCATTCGAGATTGCATTGCCAGCTAAAAATGCAGAAAGGACCTCTAGACTAAAGTAGCGATGAGCGGGTCTGGTTCTCAGACAAACAGACCCTCCCGAACTTTAGAATTTGACTCATGATCTGAGTTTGGCTCGGGGTTTCCCACCAGACTCAGATCCCAAAAAACGAAGCAAAACGTCATCATCCCATAGTCGGATTCTCACAGAGTTTTTGATTCTAAAAAGGCCCTCGGTGACCGCTGCCATTTTCACTCCAGCAATGTCGAGTGCACTGAACGGACATGGCCATCTCAGTGCTGAGGCATGTGGTGTGGGCGTGGGGCTACTGGCTGCATTCAGTGACAACAAGGGGTGATCTTCTATCATTAACAGTCCATGAGTGCTGATTAATCTGACAAGGGGTGATCTTACTTGTGCACACATCCAGGGACTCTGCCTGTCAGTGGCATAAGTTCGTCACAGTCGCGCGGAGGCAAGATAAATATTGGTGCCCCCCTATGTCCTATATTAAGATAAATATAAGTATGTATGTATGTATGTATGTATGTATGTATGTATGTATGTGTGCGTGTATATATATATATATATATATATTTATGTGTGTGTGTGTATATGGAGTGTTCTGAAAAAAAATTATATACTGTATTTATAAATTTAATTGTCTTTTATTTAAAATCACACATTTCTTAGCAGTCATACCCAGGATTAGAACCCAAGACCTGTTACACAGCAGGTACTTTACTGATGGAGTTATTTGCTCCTGTAGAGGAAGCATGAGAATTTTAACTATATGAAGTTACGTGTAATTGCCAGAGAAGTAGCTTCATATAGTTAGAATTCTTATATTTCCTATACAGGAGCAAACAGCTTCATCAGTAAGGTGCCGCATCCAGTGTAATAGGTTGTGGTTTCTAATCCTGGGTATGACACTTGTAAAATGTGTATATTCAGTATAATAAAGAGGGTGTGATTTGTAAGGTGCAGGGACCAGTGAGGAAGTCAACCACTGAAAAGACAGCGGCAGCTATCAATTAACTTAATTCAATGGTGTCACAGAATGGGAGGAGAGGTGCCCCCCTTCAGAGCAGGAGCCCGGCGGCAGATGACTCCGTTGCCTCCCAGAGTTCTGCCTCTGCTGCCTGTCCTAGTGTTAAAAAAACAAGTATACTGTGTGTATATACGAGTGCTGTTGTGTCTCCAGGGCTGTTGTCGTCTGGTGTGTCTGACAACAAGGGGTGATCTGTCCATATATATCCAGAGACTATGCCTGAACCAATGTTAAAAAAGCCCAGTATACTGTGTGTGTACATCCGGCGGCTGGTGAGTTGTATTAATCAGTATCAGTCCAGGGGAAATGTCAACTGGTGTATCTGACAACAATGGGTGATCTGTCTATACACATTCAGGGGTGCTGCCTGCCCCAGTGTTAAAAAAATCCAGTATACTGTGTGAGTACATCCAGGGGCTGGTGTGTCGTATAACTCCAGTATACTGTGTGTGTACATCCAGAGGCTGGTGTGTCATATGTATCAGAATCAGTCAAGACAGGGTTGCTGTTGTTTGGTGTATCTGACAACAAGGCATACTGTAGTTCGTGCTCACAGTTAAAATATAGATAAATATATTTGTGCATATAATTTCACCATTAAATGGGTGTATGTTAGTCAATAATTTTAACTTGCTAATACATGAAAATTCATGGGATTCCTGAATGACAACCAATTGAACATTAAACTAAAATCAGAATGGAGTGCGAGTGAAGACACTTTCTTGGACTTTCATCTTTACAGGCACCTTTATGGAGCACTTATGATGGAACTGTACAGGAAACAGACAGCAAGTAATAGTCTCATACACCAGGAAAGTGCCCATCTTCCAGCTACTGTAAGAAATATACCGAAAGGGGAATTCCTTCGATTGCATTGGAATTGCTCCGATGACCAAGTCTACTCAGAGAAATGTGGTGAATTAACCAACAGACTCATCAAGAGAGGATACAGTAAGAAAACTGTCATACACCAAGTATTTAAACTCAGAAGGGAATCTTTGATCTTCGGAAATAAGAAAGAAAAAAGCAGAAATAAGATTCGATTCATAGGGAACTTTTGCAAAAATGGAGAATACTGCAAAACATAATACAAAGACACTGGCATATTTTATCAACGGATACAAATCTGTCATCACTTGGGCGGCAGAGCGGCTTTCAGTTGGCAAAGAGCACAAAACATCAGTGACAAACTAGTCCGAAGCCATTTTTCCAGAAAAACCCATAACCAACCAAAATTTAAGGGTACATCACCATGTCGCAAATGCAAAGCCTGCACCCATATCCTCACAAAGGATCATGTCACAGATAGATACAGTATAATAACAACATCCACATTAAACAAAATATATCAACTGTGATACCACAGGCATGGTTTACTGCCTTGAGTGCAGTTGTGGTCTTAAGTATATGGGAATGCCCACACAAACGCGCTTAAACAGAGAATTCTCGAACACAGGGAACATACGCAATGCTGCAACAGACACCCTAAAGATGAAAAAGTTGACCTCAGTTGCGAGACATTTTCTGAAACAACATGGAGGCAGCACTACAGATCTGAAGGCCTATGGCCTAGAATATTTGAAGTTTGGCATCCGAGGAGGTGATCTCGCCAAAGAGCTATTGCACATAGAAAGCCAATGGACATTCAAATGAAACACTGTAACACCAAACGGTTTGAATGAAATAATCAATTTCAGTGCCTTTTTGTAAATAGTACCATACACTAAAAATCAACTGACTTTTGCTATTTTCCTCCACATAGTGTTATTCCCTTTTACCTTCCCCCCTACCTACCGTGCCCCCCTGTTGGACAATTCCAACTTGCACCTATTTTCATTGCATTATGCGTAGTTTTGAGCTTTGTTGTGACAAGAAACATTTCTATAGTTTATGAAACTGCCACCCTGTCTGCCACTGCATTGTACAAGCCTTGGGCCGGCATATATCTCTAGACTAAAGTAGCCCAGTATCAAAGATTGCACATTCATTTCACTGCTTATTGTAGTTTTCTTAATGTGGAAAAAGATGCATGTGATCATAACTGACCCAGAACAACACTGCAGAATTTACAGTGCATTAAAAATGATGTTTCTCTTGATGTGTACAGTTTAATGCCATTTTCAGTGGGGTAATATTACAAGCAATAAGCTAGATAGTAACATTTCCAGTGTGTAATAAAACAACTGTTATAATGGTAAGGCTTGCAAAACATACATATATTTCAGTGATATCCAGGGACGGCTCCAGAGGAGGGGCTGCAGCTCAGTTCAAAATTCAAATAGTGCTGGCACACCAACTGCCCGTGAGTCAGTTTGAAATGGCAGTTGGTGACAGTTGGTGTGGCTCCCTATTTGAAATTTTAACTGACCTGCTGCCTTTGCTCTGGAACCACCACTGGTACTGTCTATCTAACATAATATAAATAATTAAAATGCATCTAAAAAATGTAATTCTTAAACTGAAAGCACCGTTTGACTTTACAATGAAGATGTCACACATGCGCAATGGTGGTTTTCAAAAGCAACACCTATTGAACGAACATATTTATTGCACTGACCAGAAAAAGAAATCATTACACTGCAGGTGAATATGTCTCCCTGCGACCAGATGCAGGCATGCATAATATGATTAGTCTTTTGCATTACATGCCACACGGAGGATAGATTAGATTGGCTACATCTGTATAATGCCAGAGATTTGGTGATTTTCCGTGCATACATCAATGCATGTTGCTTCAGGAGAGGTGTTCCATGGACATCTGTAGCTGTTACAATAAAATCATCAGTAGAGTAACTCTTATTTTTAAAAGCTGATATGAAATGTTCCATCTAATTCATCATTCTCAGATGTAGGGATAATTTGTTCTTTTTATTAGACTGCTGCACTTGTAAGAAAATTCTGTGTGACGGGACTATGAGGTATGTCTATTATCATGCTTTAAACCTGATGATTGCAATTTATTGTCGCTGCTTGTAGCAAACAGAAATTAAGAATGTATTAAAAACACACACGCACAGGAGCCCATTCCTGCGACGTGAAGGATTAGTGATCACTTCACTTTTAACATTTCTCCTTTGCGCTTGTGCCTGCGCTTACCCCACTGCAATTGTGCGCAAATCACTTCCCTGCATGATGTTATGTGTAACCTATAAGCTATAATGGCTAATTCCATTTGAAGATTATGTTAGCTCCTGGACCAAGGTCAATCATTGAAACTATTGAAACCTATAAGGGCTGCTTTGCCAGCCGAAAATGGGGGACAGCAGCAGCTCAAAAATCTGCAGTGGTCCCCTGTAGATACATTCAGGTGGTAATTAGTACTTGTGAGTTCACCCAGAAAATGTGGGTTATTGGGGGATATGACATATCCATGCAGAAGCAGAATATTGGTGAAGCCACTGGAGGATGAGACAAAGAACCAGAAGGAAATAGCAAACATGTTTTAACACCTTCAGTGGCAAATTTTTATTTTAAAAACACACACTGGGGGGGGGGTTAAATTACAGTGGGAGGGGGGGGTTCAGGGGGCCCATCTGATGGGGCAGGGCGAGTTATGTGGCTCTGATCTGAAGATGACACATGTAATTTCCATCTAGAATTATTGTAATATACATCTTTGGTATATAAAAGATGGCACCAGGTTCAACTTCAATGGACATCCCTCCTTTGTGGAAGGGCAAGCAGCAGGCCAAACAGTAAAAGGAGTGAGGATTAGTAGGGCTCCAAGGGGTGGAAATAATTTCTGCGCTCCCTATACCAAGTAAATAAGTAAACCAACAGCCTACAGGGGTAAAATCATTTAGCTTTTGTGGTAAACCATCAATAGTTTTTAATTATAGATGGTCGATGGCTATGCCAATAATAGAGAAGTAGAAGTAGAGGTAAACAAGTCAATGCAGCCTGGTGCTCTGAGGGCCTCTCACTATTTCTGTGCAGAATACATTCCAGCACCTTACAACTGTTCTTATTTTACTTACAGCTAAGATGAGCAATGTAGTGATGACTAAACAACTAACATAAGTTCTTCCACTTCCAGGATGAGAATTTAATATTAAATGTGATTTGTCAAAATGACAGCTTGAATTAAAAAACAAACACAGTTCATAAGAACAGTAAACTAAGATGCATCCGGCAGTAACTAAACTTCATACAGGTGGATAAAATACATAAACGTTACAATAAATGAGAAGTTGTGGAACAATAAATAAGAAGTGTATACAATAACTGCCTGGGGGTTAAACTGCTACTGCTCATTGTTGGCAGTAATGCGAGGCAAAGTACTACCTCTGTGCAGTCTGAGAAGTCCCAGTCACTTATGAGCAGTAGGACATTATAATAGAGGCACACTAGACAATCTATGGGATCAAAAGAAAATAGTAGGACCACTGATTCAACTTAATTATCTTTGAGGGCCCACAGCAATCTGTTTTTTTGGTTGTGTACTAGTGTTATTGGAGGCCTAAACCCTAAATACTTGCATTGACTTGTAAAGCTCCATATACTTATAACTTACTGTTAATACTGTATTTCTAACTATCAAAGCATTGATCGACTGCCACTCACCACTCCTAGATATGTGGTTCACGTAGCATGTAACAACATTGTTAAAATAAAAAAAATACAGAAGCTCTGCACTCACCATTATAAAGTAACCATTGGGATTTTATTCATGTTTTTATAAAAGCATTTAACCTTGACAATAATTATCACGTTTTTAGGACAAAAGGTTCCACCGAGGTAGCTGAATGACTAAGCCAAGCAACAAAAGTGGGCAGCATAAACACCTGGCACATCTAGGAGTGGTACTGCAGTGGCACACAGTATGGCAGTTATAAAAACTAGGGCCCCAAAGTGCACATAATGCAAAGACAAAAAAGAGGTGTAAGATGGAATTGTCCTTGGGCCCTACCACCCACCCTTATGTTGTTTAACCAGGACATGCACAGTATAATTAACTCATAATTTCAGCAACTGGTAGTCCCCCAGGAAAAATCTTGCCAAGTTCTCCAAATCATAGCTAGCTACAAACATACCACCTCCTTCTTTGATGACTTTTCACATTATGAGAAGAGGCAAGAGGAAGAGGACAGTGTCAAGGAGGTGATTCAAAATTAGAGAGGCAAACACAATCAGGAACCACACACAGGCTTTCACCTCCACTCCTATCTTGGTGTGGAATGGAAAGATCTTCAACCAAGCAAATATATAATTACCACATTACTGGACAAACTGAAAAACTAGGGGACAAAGTCTGCATTTTTACCCCTTCTCCATTTTCAGGGTTTACGATAATCCTGCATTTAACACTGGGATGCAAATAAACTGGTGTATACCCCAGGATCAAGATTGGATATTTTCCCCTCCACGGAGTTTACAGACCTATTTTGTGAAAATCTTGTGGGTTTCTTTTTTTCCATTTTTTTATTGCATTTTTATTTACATATTTTGTGGCAGATGCCTTATTTTCATTTTTCACAACTCCCAGAAACACGCATGTGAGCATACCTGTGCGTCCCAGTTACACAAATTTTATCATACCTGTGTGTCTTGTTTATTTTATTCATATTTTATTTTTAAACAAAGCAGCCCTTTAGATGTTTTAGCAGACCCTCCTGAGCCCCCACAGCAGCCCCGTATGGGGTAAGTTCAGTTCGGATATGTTTGGTACAGTATTAAGCAGGACTGCGCAGTAAATTTTTTATTATTCAGTCCCTGTCATAGTGGAGCTTACTACTCCAGTCAAAACTCATTTCATATTACAAGTAGAACTGTGGAAGAAAGTAATGCTAACCTTTGTGCCAACAGCATGCCTAGGCCTTGCAAGCCAGACATCTTCTTGGCTGTAAGACACCATGAGACTCCATATTGGGACCTTATTCAGTAACTGTTGTTCCTCACAGGAGCTCCTGGCCCATCTAGTGCTGTAGTGCAATGGAAGGCTGATGCAGTGCAAGATCACTGAAACTCTGTTCTTCTAACACTGCGAAATCTTGCGATAACCCTACGCAGCCCTTACATTGTACAATTATTAATGAGAAAACATTTACAAAATAACAGAAAAGAACCCTGTGCAACAAATGTACACCTTGTCAATAATCCCAAAATGTGGAACATTAATCATAAATCAAAAGTAAGGTTGACTAATTGGAGCTATTCATTTGAGTCCATAGCATCTAATAATTGAGAAGAAACTCTCTCAAAAGTTTTGTACATAGTGCACACTTGAAGATATAGATACTAGAATTGTGTAAAGTTATAAATACGAAAGGGGATGCTGGGTCTCTTCAGAACGATTTAATTAAACTGGAAGCATGGGCAGCAAAATGGGGAAAGAGATTCAACACATACAAGTGTAAGGTAATGCACTGTGGTAGTAAGACCAAAAATAACACCTACATACTAAATGGGGTAATATTTGGGGATTCTGTACTGGAAAAAGACTTAGGGGTTCACATAGATAACAAATTAAGCAGCAGTACTTAAAGTAAGAGTGCAGCAAAGAAAGCTAATAAGATATTAGCATGCATAAAATGGGGAATTGATGCAAGGGACGAGAGTATTATACTCCCATTATATAAAACACTAGTAAGACCACATCTTGAATACTGTGTGCAATTTTGGGCACCATACTACAAAAAGGATATCCTGGATCTAGAAAAGGTTCAGAGGTGGGCGACCAAACTAATTAAGGGCATGGAGATGCTGGAATATGAGGAAAGGCTTGCAAGGCTAGGCATGTTTATATTGGAAAAGAGGAGACTAAGAGGGGACATGATCAACATCTACAAATATATAAGGGGTCAATACACAGAGCTTGCGCGGGACCTGTTTTCAATAAGATCAGCACAGAGGACACGTGGTCACTCACATAGGTTAGAGGAGAGGAGTTTCCACACATTGAGGTGAAAAGGTTTTTTCAAAGTAAGGACAATACATGTTTGGAATTCCCAGCCTGATAGAGTAGTAACGGCGGACTCAGTCAACACCTTTAAGAATGTGTTAGATAAATTCCTACTGGATAAAGAAATTCATGGTTATGGTGCCTAGTCACGTGTTAAAGTTAATATAACTTGTCCAAATAAAAATAACTAGTCCTAAGATAAAACTGCATAGGAGACCACAAACAGGTTGAACTCGATGGAAATTGTCTTTTTTCAAACTTAGTTACTATGTTACTATGTTAAATGAGCGGGTTCAGACAGGGCACCCCTGGAATTATATGGCAGACAGACATATAGACATAGGTGTGTTTGGAAAATCTAGTTTTCTACAGCAGCAGTAGGAGTAGGAGATGTTGCAATGTCAAGTTCCCCTGGATTATGATTCTGTGTCTTCTAAATCTGACTGACTTTGGCCACATATGTGGTCTCTCCCTACTTTACTAAAAAACACTTCGTCAAACTTGCAATTTCCATTTTTACCTTTGCGGCTACTGTATATGTTTTCATAAATCTGGTTGTGATGCTGAAACTTGTTTCATATTCTGCTCTAGGCTTTAATTTAAACCTGGGATCAATTACAGCAGCAAGCCTGGAATTATGAGGCAGCATCTCTGGATTTATACAGCATAGGCAGCAACCCTGGAGAATTACACAGCCACAGACAGGCAACAGCACCTCTGGACTTAAACTGCAGTGGGGCAGCACCCTTGGACTGATAAGTCAGAGGGGCAGCTCCCCATATAGGGCAGCACCATAAAATTATGTGACACAAAGAAAAAACGTACAAGATGGAATTGTCCGTGGGCCCTCCTACCCACTCTTATTTTATATATAAACAGGACATGCACACTTTAACAAACCAATCATTTCAGCAACAGGGTCTGCCACATGACTATGGCTGAAATGACTTGGTTTTTTTTGGGCCCCCACCACAAAAGAAGCAATCAATCTCTCTTTGCACAAACTGGCTCTATGTTAGGCGCCGAGGGTCCGCCCGTCAGTGCGGCCCGGCGCCTAGCAACTAGGGACGCCGCAGGCAGACAGCCGCCGGCTCCCTAGCAACGCTAGACGCCGGGCGCACGGAGCCGCTCAGACCCTAGCAACGGGGACGCCACGGTCGGACCGCGTTCCCCGTTGCTGGGTCTTAATTAATCAGTTCAATTGTATCCTGGCCGTGCAGCATGCAGCTGCACGGCATGATTATGTGATTACCCTGTCTGGATCTTGATTGGAGGGCTCCCAAATTTAAGCACTCTCAGGACTTCTCACAGACGCCGGTGATAGCTTCCTGTTTGCTGTGTCAGTTACAGAGAGTTTCCAGTCCTGCTCAATCCAGTTGTTCCTGTCCTCAGTGGTCCTGTACTCGGAAGTTGTCATCTTTTCCTGGAGTCCGACCGAGCACCTTTAACATCCTGTGGTGTTCGTGAGTCGCGGCGTAGCCGTGTGTTGCGGCTTGACCGCTTACTGTTTATTATTTAGTTTCATTGTGTTCCGGAGCTTTTGCGGAGGATTCCGCTCCCACAAATCCACTCTGGTATCCAGCGGTGCTGGATAGGAGTAACGGATCAGTGGATCTTTGGTTGTCCTTTTCCCTGGCGGTTTGTCCGCACATACTTTTGGTTTAAGTTAGTTAGCTTGTAGCCCCTGGCCTGGTTGCTTAGTCAGAGGGCCCCTTGTTATCACCCTGTCTCGGATTTCCCTTTGTCTCCCATTAAGACCTGAGGGGGCATCGAAGTTGGGCAGACATAATCCGCCCTCCAAACGCGGCTGCCATGGGCTCAAGCAACCATAGTCTCGCAGGGGATTTCTGATAACACGGGCGAGACAACGGAGTTAGGGCGCCAGGGGTTGCTAGGCTTTCCTGCTCCCGTAACCAGCATATCTTTCCAGTACTCAGACCTCTGCCATAAGATCTCCTCTGGTCTGGAGTACGGGAATCATAACATTATCACCGGCCAGACTAAAATTTAAAATTAAACAGGATTTAATTTTTTTCCTTATTCAGTTGGAAGATTTGTCGGCCTCATGAATCCCACCAGTGTTGGGCCAAATCCTGGCCAGCTTCTAGTTAGCCAGATTCAAGAACTTACTCAGATGGTTCAGGATCTGTCCCTTCGGGTGAGGTCACAGGAAGATCTGTTACGGACTTCCCCGAGGGTCATTCCTGAACCAAAAATGCATTTGCCTGACCGTTTTTCTGGGGATAGAAAGCAGTTTTTTAATTTTAAAGAGTCTTGTAAACTTTATTTTCGTTTAAGACCAGTCTCCTCAGGTACGGAATCTCAGCGGGTTGGAATTATTATTTCTTTACTTCAGGGGGATCCTCAGACCTGGGCTTTTGGTTTAAAAACAGACGATCCGGCTTTATTGTCTGTAGACGCCTTTCTGGGGTCTTTAGGGCTATTGTATGACGACCCTGATAGAGAGGCATCCGCCGAGAGTCAGTTGCGTGCTCTCAGACAGGGTAGGAATCCCGCAGAGATTTATTGTACGGAGTTTCGCCGTTGGTCGAACGACTGTGGATGGAATGACCCAGCCCTGCGCAGTCAGTTTCGCCTCGGCTTATCCGAGTCTATAAAAGACAGTCTCCTTCAGTATCCCGCTCCTGAGACTCTCGATAAACTCATGGAGCTCTCTATTAAGATTGATCGTCGTCTCAGAGAGCGGAGGGCTGAAAAAGGAGCATCTGTCGGGTCTACTCCTTGTGTTTTTTCCATTCCTGTGGACATAGAGGAGCCCATGCAGATAGGCCTCTCCAAACTGTCTCCTGAAGAAAGAACCAGAAGGCAAAATTCTGGTCTTTGTTTATACTGTGGAGGTAAGGGACATTTTACCCGTAGTTGTCCGAACAAGTCGGGAAACGCCTCGACCAAGTGATTTGTGAGGGGGTTCACTTTGGTCTGCAGCTTATCTCCTCAAATAATTCACTGTTAGTCCCAGCTAAAGTTTCCTTTGGCAGCCTCTGTTCCTCGGTCTCGGCTTTTGTGGACAGTGGAGCTGCAGGGAACTTTATGGATTTAACATGGGCCAAGACCTTAGGTATTCCTCAGTTAGCCTTGGGTAGGTGTATCACCATGCATGGTTTAGATGGGAGTCCCTTGTCCAATGGGGTTATTTCTCTCTGTACACCTCCTGTTCTACTTTCGGTAGGAGCTCTGCATTCTGAAAAAAATGAGTTTTTCCTTACCCATTGCCCAGCAGTTCCAGTGGTTCTGGGTCACCCTTGGCTGGCCTTTCATAATCCCATCATTGATTGGCAGTCGGGGGAGATCTCACAATGGGGTACCATCTGTAGTAAGGAATGTATTACGTTTCCCATCAGAATAGCTGCTGTCATTCCCGCACCCATTCCTGTGGAATACCAGGATTTTGTTGATGTATTTTCCAAGGGCAATGCGGACATTCTGCCTCCCCATAGGCCTTATGATTGTGCTATTGAGCTAATTCCTGGTGCCACTTTGCCTAAGGGAAGGTTATATGCATTGTCCGGACCTGAAACTGTGGCCATGAATGAGTATGTTAAAGAAAGCCTAGGGAAAGGATTTATCAGGCCATCTAAATCCCCTTTAAGTGCAGGCTTCTTCTTCGTGGAGAAGAAGGATGGATCACTCAGACCTTGCATTGACTTTAGAGCCTTGAATAAAATCTCAGTAAAAAATACTTACCCTTTGCCGCTGATTTCTGTCCTCTTTGATCAGCTACGTTCGGCTGTGATTTTTTCTAAGATTGACCTGAGAGGAGCGTATAACCTCATCCGAATCAAGTCAGGGGATGAGTGGAAAACGGCATTCAGTACTCAGTCGGGTCACTATGAGTATCTGGTTATGCCATTCGGCCTGTCTAACGCTCCGGCAGTTTTCCAGGATCTCATTAACGATGTGCTCCGTGAATTTCTTGGAAGATTCGTTGTAGTCTACTTAGACGATATTTTGATATATTCTGACTCTATAGAACAACATGTTACCCAGGTGCGTCAGGTTCTAGAAAAATTACGTGAAAATCACCTATATGCCAAGCTGGAGAAGTGTGAATTTCATGTCACGGAGGTATCCTTTTTAGGGTACATCATTTCCCCTCGGGGATTCCGTATGGAACCAAAGAAGCTCCAAGCCATCCTTAGTTGGGCGCAACCCACCAACTTAAAAGCAATTCAGCGCTTTTTAGGGTTTGCGAATTACTATAGAAGATTTATTCACTCTTTCTCCGACCTAGTTGCTCCCATTGTGGCACTGACTAAGAAGGGAGCAGATCCTACCAACTGGTCACGTGAAGCTGAGTTATCTTTTCAGGCCTTGAAACAAGCCTTTGTCTCAGCCCCAGTCCTCAGACATCCTAACCCAGAATTGCCTTTCATTGTTGAGGTTGATGCCTCGGAGGTTGGAGTAGGGGCTATCCTATCTCAGAAGGATCCGGATTCTCTAGAATTACATCCTTGTGCCTTTATGTCCAGGAAATTCTCTTCTGCTGAATCCAACTACGATGTTGGTAACCGGGAATTACTGGCTATTAAATGGGCTTTCGAGGAGTGGAGGCATTGGCTTGAAGGAGCCACTCATACCATTTCAGTTTTGACTGATCACAAAAATCTTCAATACATTGAATCAGCTAAACGACTGAATGCCCGGCAAGCTCGTTGGGCTTTATTTTTTACTCGTTTCAAGTTCATTATCACCTTCAGGCCAGGTTCCAAGAATACCAAGGCAGATGCCCTGTCACGCAGTTTTCTTCCAGTTCAAGACAACAGTCCTGTTACTCCCATACTTCCGTCTTCAGTCATTCGGGCAGGCCTCACACAAGATTTATTTACCCAGTTAAAGCAGCTTCAACATCAAGCTCCTGGAAATACTCCTGCTGGTCGTCTTTATGTCCCCGAGTTTTTGAGAGCAACTGTTTTGACGGAGTTTCATGATAGCAAAGTTGCCGGGCATCCGGGGATCGCCAAAACTTTTGAATTGGTTTCCCGCTCGGTATGGTGGCCTGGTCTTTCCAAAGACATTAAGGAGTTTGTTTTTTCTTGTCAGGTCTGTGCACAGCATAAGGTTCCCCGTTCCTTGCCTATCGGTCAACTTATGCCCTTGAATGTTCCTCTTAGGCCATGGTCTCATATTTCCATGGATTTTGTGGTGGACCTCCCTCTGTCAGCCGGATGCCGAGTCATATGGGTGGTAGTGGACCGTTTTAGCAAAATGGCCCATTTCATTGCTCTTCCTCGATTGCCATCTGCCCAGGGATTGGCAGTCTTGTTCCTCCGCCATGTTTTCAGACTCCATGGGTTACCCACTGATATTGTTTCTGATCGGGGTCCACAATTCATTGCACAATTTTGGAAGTCTTTTTGTGCCTCATTAAAGATGAAATTATCTTTAACGTCTGGCTACCATCCCCAATCCAACGGGCAGACTGAGCGAGTTAATCAATCATTAAAACAATATTTGCGTTTGTACTCGGCCAAACTCCAAAATGACTGGTCTGAGTTTCTTCCGTTGGCGGAGTTTGCTTACAACAATGCCTGTCATTCCTCCACCAATGTGTCTCCATTTTTTACAGTTTTTGGTTTTCACCCCAGAGCTAATTCCTTTTTTCAACATTCCTCTGTCTCCTCACTGACCTTGACCTCTCATCTCAAACTCATTTGGAGAAAAGTGCACCTGGCTCTCAGAAAAGCGGCATTTCGGGAGAAAATTTTTTCTGACAGGCTCCGGCGGCCGTGCACTTTTAAAGTAGGAGACAGGGTATGGTTGTCGACTCGCAACATTAAACTTCGACAAACCTCAGCCAGATTGGGTCCTAAATTTATTGGACCATTTCATATTATCAAAAAAGTCAATCCAGTTGCTTTCCGGTTACGTTTACCAAAAACTTTACGGATCGGAAATACCTTCCATTGCTCCTTGTTAAAACCATATGTTTCGTCCAGTAGATTTCCTCGCAAGATCTCTCAGGGGAAATCACCAATAGATGTACAGGGTCAGCAGGAGTTCTTGGTGGAGAAGGTTCTCGATTCCAAGTTGTCCCGGGGTCGGCTTTATTTTTTGGTACATTGGAGAGGTTATGGTCCAGAAGAAAGGTCTTGGGTCCTGGATGAGGATCTCCATGCCCCGAGGCTCAAAAGGGCATTTTTTCGAGAATTTCCTCAGAAACCTGGCCTTAGGGGTTCCTTGACCCCTCCTCAAGGGGGGGTACTGTTAGGCGCCGAGGGTCCGCCCGTCAGTGCGGCCCGGCGCCTAGCAGCTAGGGACGCCGCAGGCAGACAGCCGCCGGCTCCCTAGCAACGCTAGACGCCGGGCGCACGGAGCCGCTCAGACCCTAGCAACGGGGACGCCACGGTCGGACCGCGTTCCCCGTTGCTGGGTCTTAATTAATCAGTTCAATTGTATCCTGGCCGTGCAGCATGCAGCTGCACGGCATGATTATGTGATTACCCTGTCTGGATCTTGATTGGAGGGCTCCCAAATTTAAGCACTCTCAGGACTTCTCACAGACGCCGGTGATAGCTTCCTGTTTGCTGTGTCAGTTACAGAGAGTTTCCAGTCCTGCTCAATCCGGTTGTTCCTGTCCTCAGTTGTCCTGTACTCGGAAGTTGTCATCTTTTCCTGGAGTCTGACCGAGCACCTTTAACATCCTGTGGTGTTCGTGAGTCGCGGCGTAGCCGTGTGTTGCGGCTTGACCGCTTACTGTTTATTATTTAGTTTCATTGTGTTCCGGAGCTTTTGCGGAGGATTCCGCTCCCACAAATCCACTCTGGTATCCAGCGGTGCTGGATAGGAGTAACGGATCAGTGGATCTTTGGTTGTCCTTTTCCCTGGCGGTTTGTCCGCACATACTTTTGGTTTAAGTTAGTTAGCTTGTAGCCCCTGGCCTGGTTGCTTAGTCAGAGGGCCCCTTGTTATCACCCTGTCTCGGATTTCCTTTTGTCTCCCATTAAGACCTGAGGGGGCATTGAAGTTGGGCAGACATAATCCGCCCTTCAAACGCGGCTGCCATGGGCTCAAGCAACCATAGTCTCGCAGGGGATTTCTGATAACACGGGCGAGACAATGGAGTTAGGGCGCCAGGGGTTACTAGGCTTTCCTGCTCCCGTAACCAGCATATCTTTCCAGTACTCAGACCTCTGCCATAAGATCTCCTCTGGTCTGGAGTACGGGAATCATAACACTCTACAGAGGCAATATGTCGACCTCATCCTTCGATTCCTCACCTCTTTCGGTTTGTACATCCTCCTCCTCACAGAGTATTAATTTGTTCTCTCTGGAATCCACCATCACAGGTCCCTGTGTACTTTCTGTAGGCAACTGCTGGTAAAGGTCTTCCCGGAGGTATTTATAATTCATTTTGTTGAAAATCTTCTTCTCCACATTTTGTGGAAGTAACCACCTACACAAGTCACTTGCAAGGTTACCGGCAGTACTAAACTCTCTTTCAGAGTACACACTGGAGGGGGGAGGGCAACTTATGTAAAATAAAGCCAGTTTGTGCAAGAGCATCAAAATTGCAATTTTTCCTGCTAGCATACCTACTTGGATGCTGTCACTCATATAATCATCCACCGTTATTTCAATGGTGACAGAATCATATGCAGTGACAGCAGACATGTCAGTAACCATTGGCAGGTCCTTCAGTACGGACCAGATGCCAGCACTTGCTCCTGACTGCCCTGCATCACCGCCAGTGGGTGGGCTAGGAAATGTCATCCTTTTTCTCACAGCCCCAGTTGTGGGAAAAAAAGAAGAAGTAGCTATTGCCGGGTCACGTTCCACTTGAGTAGACAATTTTCTCACCAGCAGGTCTTTGTATTTGAACCTCTGCAGACTTGTTTCTGCCAGAAAGAGAGATACAACATAGGCTTTAAACCTAGGATCGAGCACGATGGCCAAAATGTAGTGCACTGATTTCAACAGATTGACCACCCTTGAATCCTGGCAAAGCGAATGAAGGGCTCCATCCACAAGTCCCACATACTTTGTGGAATTGTTCTGTCTTAGCTCCTCCTTCTTTTTCTCCAGCTGCTTCTGCAAATGCCTGATGAGGTGAATGACCTGATTCAAGCTGGCGGTGTTTGAACTGACTTCACGTGTGGCAAGTTTGAAGGGTTAAAGTACCTTGCACAAGATGGAAATCATTCTCCACTGTGCTTGAGTCAGGTGCATTTCCCCTCCTTTGACTATATTGCAGGTGGATGTATAGGCTTGAATGACCTTTTGCTTCTCCTCCATCCTCTGAAGCATATAGAGAGTTGAATTCCACCTCATTATTACCTCTTGCTTCAGGTGATGGCAGGGCTGGTTCAGGGGTGTTTGCTGGCGCTCCAGTCTTTGGCACACAGTGGCTGAATGTCGAAAGTGGCCCAAAATTTTTCAGGCGACAGACAGCATCTCCTGGACTTCCCTGTCACTTTTCAAAAAATTATTCACCACAAAACTTATTGTATGTGCCAAATATGGGACGTGCTGGAATTTGCCCAGCTATAAAGGACGTACAATATTGGTGGCATTGTCCGATATCACTATTCCGCAGGAAAGTCAAATTGGGGTAAGCTAATGTGTGATGATGTCCCTCAGTTTACGCAAGAGGTTGTCAGCAGTGTACCTCTTATGGAAAGTGGTGATACATTGCAGAGCCTTCCAAGGAATGAGTTGGTGTTTGTAAGATGCTGCTACTGGTGCCACTACTGTTTTTGCTGCTGCGGGAGGACATACCCAGTGGGCTGTCACAATCATATAGTCCTTAGTCTGCCCTGTTCCACTTGTCTATAGTTAAGTGGACAGTGGGTACAACTGCATTTTTTTAGGACACTGAAAACATTTTTCTGACATCTCTGTACATTCTCACTATCGCCTGCCTAGTGAATACTTTACTGCTAAACAATCAATCAAATCCTTCTAATATAAGGGACTCAAAATCAACATCCATTAGTTATTTCAGCTATATCAATTTGTTAGAAAAGCCCAAGAATCTTGTCAGGTTATTAGCCCAGCTGTAACATACATTTAGTCTGTTATATTAGTAAAGCACAGTCTCTTGATTAAGCACAAAGCAGCCCAAGCTGGTGAGTTAGTGTAAACCTTTTTCCAGAGCTTAGAATCATGCAAACACCACAGGGTTTAAATGATACAGTGAGGCTAAATAATATTCATTAATAGTGGTCAATCTTTAATGGATTAGATCCATTTTTGTGGAGATATCTGTTTTTTAGTTCTGTATTACTTTAATGTGGGTGATGTGTTTATGTGTCTTTAACTTCATTTTGGTATCGGTTTAGTGCATGGGTAATGGATATATGTATGTCTATTTCCAGTAAGGTGCTGTGGGTTTATCATGTCAGGTGGGGAATGAGTATATGTCTTTTTTAAGTGACTTAGGTCTTGGTCATTCTAGGGAGAGGGGGTGGTCCAATAATTCTGAGGATTGGAAATTTGGTCTGTTAATTGCTATAGATCTGA
Source organism: Pseudophryne corroboree (assembly GCF_028390025.1). NCBI lineage: Eukaryota > Metazoa > Chordata > Amphibia > Anura > Myobatrachidae > Pseudophryne > Pseudophryne corroboree. The sequence continues at coordinate 132,078,922 of NC_086452.1, forward strand.
TGAAGTTAGGTATTTATGAGTAATGTAGGACCTAAGGAGAGTTAATGGGTTAATGGAATTAGTATGTATATCCCATTTACTCCTTGTGGTCATTCATGTGAGTCTTTGTATATATAATTTTTTGACATCATGGATTATTGTTAAGGGATATATATATATATTGCAATTTAATTATTATTAAAATATTTATATAACCCCCCCCCCCATTTTTTTGTATATGTAATTATTAGAACTCTTTCTAGAGATGGATTGATCACATATATTATGCAGTAATTATAAATATATGTAGTAATAAAGTTAATAAGACCTCTGGAGCTATATTGTTGGACATTAAAGTAATGGAATTTGATTAGATGTAGGTCTGGGCGGGACGTCTTTTGAATGATGCTGTATGCTAATTATGCAAGTGGAACGCACAGATTTCTTATATGCATCGAGGCAACACCCGGAAGTTAAGGACGGGTGGAGCGCACTTGACACGCAAATGAGTCAGAGTGGCGCCGGGAAGTGTCCAGAGAAAGCGCTATTTAAACGGGCCAGCATGAGAGGTCTGATATACTCCTGAGGAAGCCGCCGACGATCCAGGTGGGGAAATGCATTGAGTGGATACACGGATCCGGAGTTGGCATTAAGGCTCTGGGAGAACGCTGTGGCTGTTCTGCGGTACACTGATTGGGACTCCAAGGAGGGAACGTTGTATGATGAGATGACCAGTTCCAGTGGGAGACCCTAGCTGCAGCAGTAAAGGAATATTACCTAATAGTTGACAGCTTGCCTGTTGTCTTACTGATTAGTACTATTCTAATGTGATACCATTAAGTAAGAAACCTCAACTCATTGTTTGACGGCTTAATAACAAACTGATTCTTGCGGGACATGTCTGAAAGTGCTCACCAAAATTGCGGTTTATAATTATTTAATCTCAAGAAACGACATGATGGCTTATTAATAAATTGTGCAGGACAATTAAGGAAGTGCCCAATAAACTGCTGCTTTGCATGATTCTAAGCTCTGGAAAAAGGTTTACACTAACTTACCAGCTTGGGCTGCTTTGTGCTTAATCACGAGACTGTGATTTACTAATCTAACGTATGTATGTACTAATCTAACGTAATGTATGTTACAGCTGGGCTAATAACTAGTGATGTGCATCGGAAATTTTTCGGGTTTTGTGTTTTATGTTTTGGATTCGGTTACGCGGCCGTGTTTTGGATTCGGATGTGTTTTGGCAAAACCTCCCTAAACATTTTTTGTTGGATTCGGGTGTGTTTTGGATTTGTTTTTTGTTTTTTATAAAACCCCTCAAAAACAGCTTAAATCATAGTATTTGGGGTCATTTTGATTACACGGTATTATTAACCTCAATAACCATAATTTCCACTCATTTCCAATCTATTCTGAACACCTCACACCTCACAATATTAGTTTTAGTCCTAAAATTTGCTCCGAGGTCGCTGGATGACTAAGCTAAGTGACCCAAGTGGCCAACACAAACACCTGGCCCATCTAGGAGTGGCACTGCAGTGTCAGATAGGATGGCCGATTTAAAAAAAAAATCCCCAAACAGCACATGATGCAAAGAAAATAAGAGGTGCACCAAGGTCGCTGGGTGGCTAAGCTAAGCGACCCAAGTGACCGACACAAACACCTGGCCCATCTAGGAGTGGCACTGCAGTGTCAGTAAGGATGGCACTTCAAAAAATAGTCCCCAAAAAGCTCATGATGCAAAAATAAATGAAAGAAAAAAGAGGTGCAAGATGGAATTGTCCTTGGGCCCTCCACCCACCCTTATGTTGTATAAACAGGACATGCACACTTTAACAGACCCATCATTTCAGCGACAGGGTCTGCCACACGACTGTGACTGAAATGACTGGTTGGTTAAAATGTAGTGCTCTGATTTCAACAGATTGAGCACCCGTGAATCCTGGTTAAGTGAATTAAGGGCTCCATCCACAAGTACCACATGCCTAGCGGAATTGCTCTGTTTTAGCTCCTCCTTCAATCTCTCCAGCTTCTTCTGCAAAAGCCTGATGAGGGGAATGACCTGACTCAGGCTGGCAGTGTCTGAGCTGACTTCACGTGTGGCAAGTTCAAAGGGTTGCAGAACCTTGCCCAACGTTGAAATCATTCTCCACTGCGCTTGAGTCAGGTGCATTACCCCTCCTTTGCCTATATCGTAGGTAGCTGTATTGGCTTGAATGGCCTTTTGCTGCTCCTCCATCCTCTGAAGCATATAGAGGGTTGAATTCCACCTCATTACCACCTCTTGCTTCAGATGATGGCGGGCAGGTTCAGGAGTGTTTGCTGGTGCTCCAGTCTTCGGCACGCGGTGCCTGAATGCCAAAAGTGGCCCGCAATTCTTCGGGCTACCGACAGCATCTCTTGCATGCCCCTGTCATTTTTTAAATAATTCTGCACCAACAAATTCAATGAATGTGCAAAACATGGGACGTGCTCGAATTTGCCCACATGTAATGCACGCACAATATTGGTGGCATTGTCCGATGTCACAAATCCCCAGGAGAGTCCAATTAGGGTAAGCCATTCTGCAATGATTTTACTTAGTTTCCGTAAGGGGTTGTCAGCTGTGTGCCTCTTATGGAAAGCGGTGATACAAAGTGTAGCCTGCCTTGGAACGAGCTGGTGTTTGCGAGATGCTGCTACTGGTGCCGCCACTGCTGTTCTTGCTGCGGGAGGCAATACATCTACCCAGTGGGCTGTCACAGTCATATAGTCCTGAGTCTGCTCTGCTCCACTTGTCCACATGTCCGTGGTTAAGTGGACATTGGGTACAACTGCAATTTTTAGGACACTGGTGACTCTTTTTCTGAGGTCTGTGTACATTCTCGGTATTGCCTGCCTAGAGAAATGGAACCTAGATGGTATTTGGTACCGGAGACACAATAACTCAATAAATTCTCTAATTCCCTGTGAATTAAGGGTGGATACTGGACACACATTAAAACCACCCAGGCTGCCAAGGCCTGAGTTATCTGCTTTGCAGCAGGATGACTGCTGTGATATTTCATCTTCCTCGCAAAGGACTGTTGGATTGCTTACTGTAAGTAGTACAAGTGGTCTACCGACTTCCCCTCTGGGATGACGATCGACTCCCAGCAGCAACAACAGCAGCGCCAGCAGCAGTAGGCGTTACACTGAAGGATGCATCGGAGGAATCGTAGGTAGGAGAGGACTCGTCAGACTTGACAGTGACATGGCCTGCAGGACTATTGGCTTTCCTGTCTAAGGAGGAAATTGACACTGAGAGAGTTGGTGGTGTGGTTTGCAGGAGCTTGGTTACAAGAGGAAGGGATTAAGTTGTCAGTGGACTGCTTCCGCTGTCACCCAAAGTTTTTGAACTTGTCAATGACTTCTGATGAATGCGCTCCAGGTGATGTATAAGGGAGGATGTTCCTAGGTGGTTAACGTCCTTACCCCTACTTATTACAGCTTGACAAAGGCAACACGCGGCTTGACAAATGTTGTCCACATTTCTGTTAAAATAATTCCACACTGACGAGGTGATTTTTTTTTTTGTAATTTGACCAGGCATGTCAATAGCCATATTTGTCCCATGGACAACAGGTGTCTCCCCGGGTGCCTGACTTAAACAAACCACCTCACCATCAGAATCCTCCTTGTTAATTTCCTCCTCAGCGCTAGCAACACCCATATCCTCATCCTGGTGTACTTCAACAGTGACATCTTCAATTTGACTATCGGGAACTGGACTGCGGGTGCTCCTTCCAGCACTTGCAGGGGGCGTGCAAATGGTGGAAGGCGCCACCTCTTCCCGTCCAGTGTTGGGAAGGTCAGGTATCGCAACCGACACAATTGGACTCTCCTTGGGGATTTGTGATTTAGAAGAACACACAGTTCTTTGCTGTGCTTTTGCCAGCTTAAATCTTTTAATTTTTCTAGCGAGAGGATGAATTCTTCCATCCTCATGTGAATCTGAACCACTAGCCATGAACATAGGCCAGGGCATATTGGCAAGTTTACGCTTCTCATCAGATGCTTTTAATTTTGATTTTTGGGTCATTTTACTGAACTTTTGTTTTTTGGATTTTACATGATCTCTACTATGGCATTGGGCATCCGCCTTGGCAGACGACGTTGATGGCTTTTCATCGTCTCGGCCATGACTAGTTGCAGCAGCTTCAGCATGAGGTAGAAGTTGATCTTGATCTTTCCCTATTTTACCCTCCACATTTTTGTTCTCCATTTTTTAATGTGTGGAATTATATGCCAGTAATGTATCAATAGCAATGGCCTACTGTACCATACTGCTATATATTTTAGAGACACAAACACAAAAGGAGTGGTCTAACAGCGCTGTTTGTGTAGAAAATTCAAGTATTCAATCAATAAATGATTTGATGTAATTCCTGCTTGTCGGATGTACCTTACTCACCGACGTACAGTGAGATTTCCTCTTATAAAGGTATCTTTTTCCTAGGGAACAGACATCATAGGGTCATATGAAAATTCACTCACCAATATTGCGAGCGCTATGTTCTTGTAAAGGTTTCTTTGTGACTACGCTAAGCCTCTCCACATATATCCAGGGATTCTTCCTCACGAAAATTATGACTGGACCATTAAAGCTCCATAAAAAGCATTTTTATTATAAAAAAATATAAAATACATAAAAGAAATAACAGGAGTTACACCACTTCACTCCACAAGGACTCCAAACATTAACCAACAGCCAAATAAGTCCCGGGAAATGACCCCTGAGGAAGGAAACATTTCTGAAACGCGTTGGAGTTTGGAGGTACAGGGATCCCCACTATCCCGTACATAAGGAGTAAGATCTTTTTTCCAACTTACCCATTTTCCAACAGCCAAATAAGTCCCAGGAAAAATGTGGAAAATGGGTAAGTTGGAAAAAAGATCTTACTCCTTATGTACGTGATAGTGGGGATCCCTGTACCTCCAAACACCAATGAGTTTCGGAAATGTTTCCTTCCTCAGGGGTAATTTCCCGGGACTTATTTGGCTGTTGGTTAATGTTTGGAGTCCTTGTGGAGTGAAGTGGTGTAACTCCTGTTTTTTCTTTTATGTATTTTATATTTTTTTTATAATAAAAATGCTTTTTATGGAGCTGTAATGGTTCAGTCATAATTTTCGTGAGGAGGAATCCCTGGATATATGTGGAGAGGCTTAGCGTAGTCACAAAGAAATCTTTACAAGAACATAGGGCTCGCATTATTGGTGAGTGAATTTTCATATGACCCTATGATGTCTGTTCCCTAGGAAAAAGATACCTTTATAAGAGGAAATCTCACTGTACGTCGGTGAGTAAGGTACATCCGACAAGCAGGAATTACATCAAATCATTTATTGATTGAATACTTGAATTCTCTACACAAACAGCGCTGTTGGACCACTCCTTTTGTGTTTGTGTCTCTAGAATTTGTCAAGTGGTTGTACTCTTGAGAGTTTGGACCTCAGCTGCAGTTTGCTGTTTAAGGCGCAAAGGAAACATCAATCTGTTTTTGTTTTTGCTATATATTATATACTGGTGGTCAGCAAAATTCTGCACTGTCCTCCTACTATATATACTGCGCACAACTAAAATGCACCACAGGTATGGATGGATAGTATTCTTGACGACACAGAGGTAGGTAGAGCAGTGGACTGCTGTACCGTACTGCTATATATTATATACTGGTGGTCAGCAAAATTCGGCACTGTCCTCCTACTATATATACTGCGCACAACTAAAATGCACCACAGGTATGGATGGATAGTATACTTGATGACACAGAGGTAGGTAGAGCAGTGACGTACTGTACCGTACTGCTATATATTATATATTGGTGGTCAGCAAAATTCTGCACTGTCCTCCTACTATATATACTGCGCACAACTAAAATGCACCACAGGTATGGATGGATAGTATACTTGATGACACAGAGGTATGTAGAGCAGTGGCATACTGTACCACACTGCTATATATTATATACTGGTGGTCAGCAAAATTCTGCTCTGTCCTCCTACTATATATACTGTGCACAACTAAAATGCATCACAGGTATGGATGGATAGTATGCTTGACGACACAGAGGTAGGTAGAGCAGTGGACTACTGTACCGTACTGCTAAATATTATATACTGGTGGTCAGCAAAATTCTTCACTGTCCTCCCACTATATATACTGCGCAAAACTAAAATGCACCACAGGTATGGATGGATAGTATACTTGATGACACAGAGGTAGGTAGAGCAGTGGACTACTTTACCATACTGCTATATATTATATACTGGTGGTCAGCAAAATTCTGCACTGTCCTCCTACTATATATACTGCGCACAACTAAAATGCACCACAGTATGGATGGATAGTATACTTGACGACACAGTGGTAGGTAGAGCAGTGGACTACTGTACCGTACTGCTATATAATACTGGTGGTCAGCAAAATTCTGCACTGTCCTCCTACTATATACTACAATGCAGCACAGATATGGAGCATTTTTCAGGCAGAGAACGTAGATATTTGCAGCACACTGAGCACAGATATTTGCAGCACACTGAACACAGAAACTGAGAGAACGCTGCACGTCCTCTCCCTATCACCTGCAATGGCGGCAACGCGCGGCTCCTTATATAGAATACGAATCTCGCGAGAATCAGACAGCGGCATGATGATGTTCAGGCGCGCTCAGGTTAACCGAGCAAGGCGGGAAGATCCGAGTATGCCTCGGAACCATGTAAAATGGGTGAAGTTCGGGGAGGGGTTCGGATCTCGTGGAACCGAACCCGCTCATCACTACTAATAACCTGACAAGATTCTTGGGCTTTTCTAACAAATTGATATAGCTGAAATAACTAATGGATGTTGATTTTGAGTGCCTTATATTAGAAGGATTTGATTGATTGTTTACCAATAAAGTATAAGCCTAAGCACCATTCTTACAATTTAACTTGAATTAATTGGAAAGAACTAATCATACTCTTGGGATAAATTACCTTTATAGAATTAAAATTGTGTGAACATTGGACATATAGATTGATTGTTTGGTTATATGTGCCAAAGAACTAATTTTTGGCAATTTCTGAATTAATTATTTGATACCTATAAAGTGCCAGACCTAATAACCAATTAATGACCAATGCTCCAGTGTGGTGTTTTATAGAAATATTTTAATGTACTAAGTGACACCGGCTGTGTGTGTGTTTGTTTTATCTGTAATTGGTATGTGATATGGTGGGGAAATGTATGTTTAATAAATATCAATTGTAAGTAAGTTTCTAGCATTACAGCGCTTCATTAGTTGTTTTTTCTTCTTTTTGATTATGGAGATGCAGTGATCTCCTATTTTGAAGCTGCAGTATACTAAGGATCCTAAATATTAATTTATAGGTTTTTCGCATTCCCTGAGGAGTCAGCGCCTGGTTTATTTTTGTTTTATTTTTACCTTGCAAGATTTTTAAATATATAGAAAATATGAATGTATATAATATACTGGATATCAGGACAAGGGCCATTTCTATATACTTTGGCTCCCAGTATGAACAGTAAAAAACGTGTATCCTCCATAGTCATTCTAAAATGCGCCCCCAAAGACATTCTAAAATGTGCCCTGCCCCATAGACATAGAAAAGCAATTTTGTGCATGCCCTCACTAAAATGGGTGTAGTCTCCATAAAAGGGGCATAGTCTTGCAGGAAAAAACTACCTTACACACTAGTTTTCGACCCTGCATCAGCAGACCTTTGCCACCACAGGAAAGAAAAAAATTCTACCATATTAAGCACCACACAGTAATGTCCCTTGCACCATATTATTCCTTCTGTACTATATTATGCCACACACCGCGATGCCCGTGATACATTGTGACTTAAACTATAGCTGCTAAGACTTCTAATAACTTTTAAATTATCTGCCCATTGCCAGGGGTTTCATGCTCTGGGTTCCATGCTCGTTGACTGAGGTTTAATGCTCTGGGTGTCGTGCTCATTGTCAGAGTTGTAATGCTCATTGCCAGTTGTTTCATGCTCTGGGTGTCATGCTTGTGGCCTGGTGTATAATTTATGTTGCCAGGCGTTTCATGCTCTGGGTGTCATGCTCATTACCAGGGATGTGTAATGCTTGTTGCTAGGGATTTCATGCTCTATGTGTCATGCTTTTTGGTGCCACCACTAAGTGCCTCAAGCCTGGCGCCGCCAAGCGTCCGCAGTGGTGAGGGCTTTAGTTACACCAATGGCTCCCTTATATTACCTGCTCCCCCTCCTCCCGGCCTTAGTGCTCCGCTCACTGGGTAGTGTTTCATGAAATGACATAGTTGCATCATGATGTCACAATGCAACTGCTTCATTTTGTGAAGCTCTGCCCAGAGTACTATGGGTGGGAGGAGGGGGAGCAGATAATAGCAAACAGCAGGTGTTACAGTGGGCACCCCTTGTGATCACACGGCTCGCCCGCAGGTAGAAATGGCACTGATAATGATAGGTGTAATATTACATTAAAAACAAACATATATTCTGCAACACATCGAAAAGATTGTATAAGATGTATACCTGCAGACACAATTTTTTGTTACATATGTTTTATTAATGATAAGGTCTCATTTCAAGTATTGGAGGACATTTTAAAGACTTTTAGGCAGAGCCAGACCTAACTAATTTGGTGCCGTAGGGCTTAGGCAAGATTTTGGCTGGTGCCCCCAGCAGATAATTCCACCCCCATGCTTAGTGTTTATATGCGGATACAAAAAGCACACACACTGACCCCGTTACTGCCCACCACCTAGCATCACATATTTCCCCTTCACTGTTCACCTCACAATCACACTTACTTCTACCCTTACTGCCCGCCTCACAGCACAAACCCATCCTCTCCCCTCAATGCACACCTCACAGCACACTGCTGTACCTAAAGAAGGCATTCTATAGCGCATATTCTCAGCTTACAGAACAGCACCGGATGCTCTCCCCTCAATCCACACTGCTGTAACAAAAGAAAAAAGGGACAGATTTTAGGGGACAGGCCCTTATACCCCCACATCAGAAGGCATTCTACAGGGCACATTCTCCACTTACAGCACAATTCTCCATGCTCACAGCATCTCTCTCCCCTCACTGCACAGAACCCTGGTATTCAGCCGTCTCACCAGATGGTATTCAGCCATCTCACCACTACCACTCTGACCACTCTATCCTTGATCCTCTTCAATCTGGCTTTCGCCCACTCCACTCCATTGAAACTTCTCTGGTCAAAGTTGACAATGACCTGCTTTTGGCCAAATCCAGGGGTAACTAATCTCTGCTCATCCTCCTGGATCTCTCTGTGGCCTTTGACACAGTGGATCATCCTCTCCTCCTCCACACCCTCCAGTTAATTGGCATCTCTAGCACTGTTCTTGCCTGATTCACCTCATACCTTGCTAACCACTCACTCGCAGTGTCTGCCTCTGGCTCCACCACACCCCCTTTCACCCTCCCTGTTGGTGTCCCCCAGAGTTCTATCCTTGGCCCCCTTCTCTACTCCATGTACACCTCTTTCCTGGGTGCACTCATATGCTCCTTCTGCCTCCAATACCACCTCTATGCAGATGATAATACACAACTATAGCTCTCCTCTCCTGATCTCTCTCCCTCTGTACTCTCTTGGATATCCAGCTTCCACTGTGCCATCTCCTCCTGGATGTCTGATGAATGCTGCCTGCAGCTCAACTTGGATAAAAACAAACTCATCATCTTTCCCCATCTAGAGTCCACTCCCCCAATATTTCTATCACTGTTGACAACACTATAATTTTCCCCGTTCCCCAACTCTGCTGCCTTGGTATCACTCTTGACTCCTCCCTCTCCTTCACTTCCCACATCCAATCTCTGGTTCTGTATACCCTCTATTGTTCTAAGTGTGTTGTATGTAAAGTGCTGCAAAACATTTGTGGTGCCTTAAAAATAAATTGTAATAATAATAATAAACAACCCCAACCCCATCAGAGCATTCATATCCACCACAGCATCCCACACCCAGTACAGAACCCCTCACCCAGTACCTTTCTACAAGCGCAGTACTCCTCCTTCATCACTCATATTATGGACTGACAGTTGACTTACTTAATTCTCTAAAGATATTAGGTACCAGCAGCCGTGGACATCTCTGTTTTTTCGGTTCTTTTCTGTTCACAGCTGGACTTGATGGCTGTAGTGCAGCCTACCGGATGCGGACCAGTGAAGTGTGACTCCTGAGCTTTGCAAAGGCCCAGGACTGCCATCAGAAATTGTGTGGCACCGGAATGACAAAATAGGCAGGGACACCCCTCCCCTCCCCCTGGCAAAAAAGTTAAATAAATATAAATATATACAATATTCTTTAAAAAAAAAATCTATATCAACATAAAGCAAAACCATCTTATACCCCTTGCACCATATTAAGTCCCCACAGTAGGGCTTCTGACACCAAATTATAATGAGTTGTGCACCTTTGACTTTCTATAAAGTGAAAGCAACGATCAGAAAATTGTGATCAGACATCAGTGGATGAATTTGATTATAGAGTATGTATGCCAGTGTGTCATAGAGGCCCTGTGTGTCCACCTCCAGTCCTTTCCTTTGTAAGATAGCAAGCCCTGGGCCCCCATCTCAGATTGACAACAATCACACAAAGTCACAAACACATATATTATATACTTACAAATCCGTCCTCCTAAGCGTCCTCTCTCCTACTCTGTCTGTGTCTGCTGCTCCTGTCCTAAGCTACGGCTCCTCTTCTCTTTACTGACTGGCGTGACATCATGCCGTGCCGTGCGGCTCCAACAAACTTAATCAAACAGCAAGCTGCCTTTTGTGATAGGCGGCGGGTGGCGCGGATCTGCGGTGGGCGGCAGCAGGCAGAGGGACGTAGCCCGCAGCCCTCCAATGACAGCTTCAATAGCCACGGTCAGTCCCACCAGCAGAGATCTGCGGCGGGTGGAGGGGAGTAGCCCAAGGCCTGCCATTGCCAGCTTCAGCATTCACGGTCAGTCCAACCGGCAGCATACACCATCGGGAATAGCGACAGCGGGATGTTTGAACAGCCCAGGCCCTCCACTCTCTGTCAGAGTGGCCAGGCAGCGGTCAAGTGTACACAGGAATTGCCCTTGATGGCGGCCCTGCAAAGGCCCATGGGAGAAGTTGCTGTGGCTGGTCAAGTGGAGCAGCCCTCTTGTTGGTAAACTTGTTCAAATGTTTATCAACTACAGTGAGCCACATATACAGTAACAACATTGTCCCCCTGCTACTGTGATTATATACTATAGCTGGAGGACACACATTTACTCCTTCATCACGGGCTACACAATATGGATTAAAGTGTCAGAGACTGACTGAACTATCCTGAGAGTCTCCACCTAATACCAGCAATAGTGGTAACTATAAAAAATATATGTACTTATTGCTTAGCCCTTTGGGACTTCAAGGGAATCCCTAGTTTTATGCAATCTGTTTATTTATAGAGCTATCATACACTTCTGTCATTTAGCTCATATGAATTTTGTTTTTACCTTTTTTCATTGTTGTACTTTATTATATGATTTTATATACTATTAAATATCTGTGTTTTGATTAAGGTTGTCTCTGTGATTCTGAGCCCTTACACAGTCTGCCTTGTGTGACACCCACCTAGGCAAGTATCATAAAATCCTCACTAGATGTCCCCCCATCCGGTCAGTGGGCAGCAAGATTGTGTTACCTGTTCATTTGGACAAAATTCCTGTGGACTTTTCATCTGTGTGTGGTCCAAACATTTATGGTTGAACGGACTCTATAAATATTGCACTTAAATCTGCTGATACTCCTTCGGACCAACGCTAATTGGATCTCGCCCGGCAAATACCTCAGGACCGGTAACTATACCCACGTATTTGGACAATGCCATTGGTCAATTGAGTTCATCCAGGCCTGGTACCACTTCTACACCGGACATTTATATTTAACCCATAGGAACAGACCATAGAAGGGGGCACAAAGGACACAATTTGTGCACCCATTTGTGATTGATATATACCTATACCCACTTGTGACTGTTATCCTGTTGATTATGTGATTTTAATATTTGTGTACTTTTAGTATTAAAAGTGGTAAATGATTTATTAGCACACTGTGTTGGTGACATGTGTACCTAAATGTATGTTCATTAGATTTGAGCACTTTTTCTTTTATATATAAGTTTTCACTACAACATTTAACACAATACAATTCAGTTCCAATACGCTCAGTCATAAATTATACCATCTTCTGCAAAGGATTTAATTTATATCACTGGGACACTTCAGTGAAGCTTCCTCTGGTGCAAAGATGTTTAAATGATTATCACTCTCAGCAACAATTTAGATTAGCATCCCAGAATGAATCATTTAGAACAGACAGACATAGATGCTCTTGACAGACTTATCACATTAACTTATTAACTTATCACAATGTATAATAACGATTATATTTAGAATAATCATATACAAGAGGGGCCCAAATTACCTCTATAAGAAATAGAAAGAGTTCTGAGTGGACTTATTCCAAATAGTCTATTTCCTAAGAAACAGTGTGAATTCTGATTTGGATAAAGTTACCAAGAGCTTAAAGAATATTGAATACCGCTGACTCTGTCTATCCAGGCAGTTTACTGATTTTCTCTTCTGTAGACATTAAATTTACATTGTAACAATTCTCCGTCGGTTGGGTAGCAAATATAGCCTTTGATGATTTTAGTATCTTGCTGACTGATTCCTGGAGAGCCTCGAGCTTTATATATCTACAGGCAATAGCCCATTAACAGGTTTACTGGATGGTCTATAACTTTGTTCCTTTACATAACGTGGTCACTGACAGCCATTTGCTTTATTAGGTATAGCTTTTGTAATGGACCCACTTAATACAGCTGTGCCTATTTCACTAGTCCATGAGCTGCAGCTGTCAATTAATAGTAATAAGCTGTTTTATATGTACACAAACTATTTATCTTGAGCAACAAGCAGCTAATTCACACTGTACTTAACTATTACTCAAGTAGATCAGTGTCTAGGCTGCTTCTGTCTGCAGCATCCAATCTTTTAAGCTATGTAGAAGTCTCTCTTTGTGTACATGGCAGCCAGCACCTATTTATTAATTACACGTCTTGCTGCACCCTAGTGTACAAGGTTGGTTATTGTGACATCTGGAATAATGGATAACTAAAACACATGGTCTTTTCAGGGTAATTTTCTACAGGCCTCTCCAGTGATTCAAGGGCTGACCATCTGTGCGTCAGTAGCAGCTGTTATCCTTTCTTGTTTCCCTACTATGACTATTGATGCGGCTATCTTCAGTTACGGAGAACGGCGCTGTCTCTGGTAAAACCACTTCTCTTGCTTACAGCCTCCAGCCACCATCTCTCCTCTAAGATGGCTGCTCAATGACCACCAGCTGTCACACCAGCCAGCATGAGCCAGCCTCTCCCTGACGCTGCATGTGATATCTGTGTATCCAGTGCACGGGTGAGAGTTCCCATTCACCATGTGCTAGCTCTGTAGCTCTAATCATACTGTCACCAATGATGCTCTGGCTCCATTAAATTTATATAAAGGCAGTATTTACAAGTAAATGAATGGCTCCACTCACCTGGAAGTACATGAAAGCTGGAAGTCCAAGCTGGAGATCTTGAAGTCTGAACATGATGCGCTTTCAATACACTGATATTTTGTAAGTAATAAATGAGAAAAAAATGGCTGTGTTGGGTGTTTTTAGTTAATAAATTACTTAAATATTTAGACAATGTGTACTTGATGTCCAGGCATGCTGGCACTTGTGGTTCAACAAGTGACACATGTATGTGTAATGTGTATGTAAGGAATTATCTTTACCTTATTGATGTTTACATTTATCCCTGAATGGAGAAATATTGGCACACAAGGAATGTTTAGTTACTGCAAGCAAGATTTAGAACAGTATTTCTGTACATTACGTACATCATTGGTTGGACACATTCCAGCAGATGATGACATGCTCATGTTTTTGAAGTCAGAGACTTTTAATAGTATAAAAGCAGAAGCCTTTTACTGGCTGCCATATACACTGTGTGCTGATCTCAGGTATTCAACATGATGCTCATCACAGTGTTTATGCTGGTTGCTGTAACCCTCTCTCAGAGGACAGGTGAGTATGTAATAGGAATAAAACATCATCTGTAACTGCAAGTTTTTTATTGATTTCTTTTTTTAATGTTTGTCTTTTACCCTCTGTAAATGTTATTATCTTTTTAATTACTGTATGACATATTAGGTGCTGATTCCGTTCCTGATCCAAAGTGTGTAGCGCAACCTGGGGATAAATCAGCATGCTTGTCAATTACATTTGTAGTAAGTAGTATTGTATTTATATGAAATATATACATTGCTTCAGTCTTTATTACCTCTTCTCACCCTCCCTCCCTTCTTGCATTTATCATCTGCCCCCATTCATCTCATGCACACTATTAATGTCTTTTCATGCTTTCCAGTAGATCCTCCTTTCCATCTCATTTATTTTCTATCTTTATTTTCCTTTTATTTTGTCACGTGAACTTTTCTAAATATAATATACTAGCTTATGTTTTATTTCTTATTGTATTTTTCAATAGAAAACTGGAAAACTGGTTACAGCACTTCAAAGCTTCCTCTGTGCATGTCCTGAAAATGCGGTACTGTAAATAAGCTGATTTCTATGTTTTACATTATCAGTGATAAATACAGATGAACACAAAAACAAAATTCACAACCATGAAGCACTTGCATTCCTGCCAGTGTGCCCCATTGGAAAATTAAGACATCTATTTTTGGATGAGACCAAACCTCTTTTTTTAAACAGAATAGGAAGAGTGAAAATAAGGAATTTCCATAATGACAAGTTTAAACTTGTAATTAACAAGCACTTTATTGCTTTAGAGCTGTGATTCTCAAAATTAGTCCTCAGGGTACACTTACAGTCCAGATTTTAAAGATGCTTAAGCAGTGATGTTTTATTTATACCCCAGTCAGTCTGAGTATACCATCTGGGAACAAGCATGGATTGCTGTATAATATGGACAGTTAGGGTACCTTGAGGAACTAAGTAAGAGAACCACTGCTCTATAGCCATAGTTTACGATTTAGGTGCAACTAGGTGCAATTAGTTTTGACTTTGTCAGCACAGTATTTTATATATGTGTGTGTGTGTGTGTGTGTGTGTGTGTGTGTGTGTGTGTGTGCGTGCGTGCGTGTGTGTGTGTGTGTGTGTGTGTATATTTTTTTTTTTTTTTTTTATGGTTGCAAATTGTCCATGACTAGAAAAGCAGGGCGAAACAGATTTGACCACAAAACACAAAATATGCCATTAGCCAAAATTATAGAATGGAATGAAAGTGAAGGAAATTCTCTATACCTATCCCTGTAACTTGAAATAGAAACAAAATGAATCTTTATCAAGGACCATTCACACTGGTGCTTTAAGATATTTGCAGTTTCTATTACAATTAAATGTGTGTACTGTATGTGTGTATATACACACACAGTATGTGTATACATACCCCTTTGCATATTAATGCAATAAACATAAAGTCCTACTAGCATTTTTTTTACTTACGTATTATTCATATTTTTTACAGGGTCAAGCTTTCAATTTCCAAGAATTTAAAAAATTGTATTTTGCGCTGAAAGCTGAACTTGTAAGTAAATGTTTCTACATACATTTA
The DNA here is from genome assembly GCF_028390025.1 of Pseudophryne corroboree. NCBI lineage: Eukaryota > Metazoa > Chordata > Amphibia > Anura > Myobatrachidae > Pseudophryne > Pseudophryne corroboree. Next base: position 132,094,601 of record NC_086452.1, read on the forward strand.
TTAACATGAATAATAATATGATTGGTACATGTGGTAATACAATGGATTTTTTCATGAAGGAGTCTTACTGTGGAGGCATTTAATCACTTCATCATGCTCTAGATATTCCCCATTGAGAAACAGCAATTTTCAACAAAAATATTTACCCAATTTGCCCAGTGACAATGTTAGAAGTACGGCTTCAGGGTAATCTACTGTACATCTGACAGCAGCTGACAGGTCAGTCACTGATAGGTGCAGAACATACGCTGCAGATAAATAATGTATGAGGCTCCAAACACTCAGGACAGTACCCAATGATATAATTATTGTGAGACCACATGGTTTCCTGTGACCAATGTGGTATTTCAAACTGCCCCACTAAGCTGTACAACATGTTATATAGCTCAGTGGGTAAGATATATATATATATATATATATATATATATACACAAAGTAGAGGAGTTCCATTCAGCATATATACATTTTGTGTGCATAACATTTTGGCTGTAATAACCCGTGCAATATAGTGGAAGGAAAAAAGTGACTATGAAGTTTCAGGCCATATGGGACAGTAGAACATTCACAGTTGTGGCATTTTACCATGGGCGAACTGCAAATCTCACAACGGATGTGCAGCTGGATAATGACAATACTAAGTGTATGATTAGAGTAGGTTCATTCCATATGTATAAATGTATCCTTAATTACAAATCCCTTTTGGGTCATTTGGCACCACTAACAATCTCCACCATGCAAATCCCAGACGTTCACATTGTTTCTTGAAATTAGCATCTTATTTACATCACAGCTGCACACAAAGTTGCTTATAGTGTCCCTGGCACTTAGGATTTTTATTGTTTTATATATATATATATATATATATATATATATATAGCCTAATCAAAGGAGGCAAAGCCATGCACCCATAAAAAAAGAATACAGAAAAATGTGTATTTTGAGCACCTCCCTGCCCACACTGCAGCATGTGATGGGCTGAGGAGAAGATCTGCAGCTGCTTTTTCCAGGTAAGGGATGGGGACCTGGGCCCCCAGTGGGCCCCTCCATCAGACCTGGAGCCCGGGTAATTAGTACACACCCCTACCTCTTGGCACCCCTGCCTGTGTATGCATTGTACTTTTATCACATCAGTTATGTGAATAGGATGCATGTTATGTGGAAATCTAGCTTCCATAAAGGCCCCTTGGTTTCTTTAAAAATTGAAAAAATATGTGTAATGTGATCACATTTTGAGCAGAACTGCTTGTGTGACTACCCATGTAGGAGTGATCAGCTAGGGAACAGTAAGTTTAAAATAGTGTTGACTCTGAATTTGTGATCTATTTGCAACATTGTGATTGTCCTAAATATTATGCCGGCAGAACAATCAGGCATTTAAAACACATTTTTTGGAAAATCACAGAAATACTTTGTGTAAGACTCTAAAGCTGGCCATACACCTAAAGCTTTATTGTGGGATCTGGCTGGTTGGAATAAAAATCTGGTAATGTATAGATGCAAATGACAATTGAAAATTTGCTCCTAAATTATGTAAAACTGACAAAAATGGTCCTTCAGACAGTTTGGTTAAATCAACTGGATTTAACCAATTTGTCTAATTTACCATTTTTGTCTGTTTTCCAGTGTTTGGGAACAAATGGTCAATTGTAATTTGCTCTCATGCATTACCAGATTTTCATTCTAACCAGCCAGATTGGACAATAAAGCTTCAGGTGTATGACCTGCTGAAGGTTCTAATTCAGACCTGATCGCTCCTCTGCAAATTTGCAGAGATTTGCAATCAGTCACCACCCAGACAGAGTGAAAATCCGCCCCATGCAAGTCTGCGTATGCCGGGTGAAAAACATTGCATACGCCGGTCAGCTGCAAATCCAGTCTGTGTGTATCCCAGGACCTACTCCTACAGTGTGAACGAAACAGGCTGATCGGGGCAGGAGCTGATGTCACACACCCTCCCTGAAAATGCTTGGGCATGCCTGCGTTCTTCCTGACACACCCAGAAAACGGCCAGTTACCGTCCCCAAACATCCACTTCCTGTCAATAAAACCTGTGAATGCCTAGTAATCAAAAAAGATGCTGAATTCTTTCACAGTTCGGCTTCGCATATGTGCATTACGATACATACACATGCACAGTTGATCGGTAATTGGCCGCCTTGCGAATTTGCACAACAGAGATCCTGTCTGATTTAGGCCCTAAGTCCCAGTGTGCTTTAGCATTTTGTGGACTAGTCTAATGGAGGATACTTATGGCATCTGAGACTGATAGTGGCTGATTATATTCCTGCTACTAGTGGCATATCTATAATGGGTGCAGGGTATAAAGTGTTCATGGGCTCATGTGTCCAAGTGGGGCCCACACTGCACACTTTGCACCCATTTATTTTATACCAAATTTTCTGGAGTCCCACAGTCAGTGTCAGAGCTGCACAAATCATAGGGAAAATGGCACAATGGCCATTTTCGTGTTGTTTTGTGCATGCACAATAGGAAGAGTCTACTAGTCCTCACTAGGGTGCTGCTGGTAAAAGAGTAGGGCGTCCAGATGGAGACTGCACACAGACCCCTTCTCTCTTAATGCGTCCTTACCTGCTACTGTAAAAGTGGATAGAGTCAGTAAGTTGTGTTGGCAGGGCTGTAGACACTGGGCACTAGGGTCACCAGGGGATCCTATCGCTGTCCCAGAGTGTAGTGCGCATGTGCAGATCTCCAGGATTATGGCGTGGTGGCCATTTTCCCAGAGATCTCCTTACTGTACATGTGCAAATCTCCAGAACAAATGTCACCACCCCATTTACTGGAGATTTACTTAGAGATGCTGCAACCAGCGGTGAACTCCGGAGAGGTGAGTATTGCACCCATTGTAAATACTTCAGTGGTGATGAGAAGATCAATAGAGAATTCATTTTACATATTTTAATTGTTATTTGAAAGATAATTTAAAACACCTATTAAGGTTCTACTATACAAATATGTTACAAATCTTCCTTAGATTCTGAACAATCTGTTTTCTTCTAAGTGTCTTTTAGGATCATAACAATGTTGCAGTTGCATCTTGCAAAGGGATTGCTGAACAAACATTTTACATAGTATATGAAGAGAGACTATGGTTAATAAGTTCAGATTAGTGGTTAAGGAAACATTGTTTTGACAGATATGTTGTATTGGTTCCAATTTTTGTCCACAAATTATATAATGAGAATCACTTAGGGATCCCCATCTATCATCAATAGTTACAGTAGCAACCATTGATGGTTTGTGGTTGAGGATTTTACCATTATTAGGAGAGGTACACATATTGTGATGGAAGACTGGTGGTGGCGTGTATATGCTGTGGTCTGAATAACCGTAGTAGCCAAACATTGATGGCTGCTTTGATATAATGCAGCAATATAGTTTAGACATCGATAGACAAGCAGTACCCACTGCTGGTCCTCATAATTTGTGTCAATTATATTTGTGAATTTAATATAACAATGAGAATATAATATTGATGAAAAGTGAGGTCAAGTCAAGAGTGGTCATTTTGTATAATTGGTTCGCACATGCCTTTCTTTTATTTCCATATTTTAAAAGTGTCTTCTATTTTGTGTATAAACAAAGACAATTATTTTAAAAGAATGCTGTACAGCTACATATTTATACTGAAATAATGGAGAAGAATGGTTCTGGGATGCTGCATATATTACTGACTTACTGTACTTAATATTACATTATTGAGCAGAATTTTCAAAAGACAGATGTAAAGTAATAAAATATGTAATGATATTTATTGTGAAAGTATATTTTACTTATCATTTCTGGTCAATTCACAGGCATGTGTTGGTTGTGATGTTAATATTCTTTTGAGTACAGAACTGAAATTGGTAAGTGTACTGTACATACAAAAATTACATGTATACAGCTCCCTGGTGTGATTAGCAGAAGGGTTTGAAATCCTATGGCTGGTTTGGTCACTAAATATTGTCCAAATATATTTTGTACACTATGCTAATCTGTCTCTCTGTCTCTGTCTCTCTCTCTCTCTCTCTCTCACTCACTCTCCCTCCCACTCTCACACACAACACATTATATGTACATTATGGGGGTTATTCAGATGTTGAAGCCAAAAAAAAGCAAACTTGGCAAAACCATGTTGCACTGCAGGTGGGGCAGATGTAGCATGTTCCGACTTAAAGAGATTTAGATTTGGGTGGGGTATGTCCACTTTCAGCTTTGAGAGTTCTGTTAGGACCTTCTCCTCTGAAACAAGTACATTTACAGAGGAGAAGGTCCTAACAGAACTCTCAAAGCTGAAAGTGGACAAATCTATGGGGCCAGATGGGATACATCCAAGGATACTAAAAGAACTTAAAGAGGTGCTGGTAGCACCATTGACAGAATTATTCAACCAGTCATTAGCTACAGGAGAAATTCCAGGGGACTGGAAAAGAGCAAACGTAGTCCCACTGCACAAAAGTGGAAGCAAGGAAGAGGCAAACAACTACAGACCAGTGAGTCTTACATCAGTAGTAGGGAAATTGATGGAAACACTCTTAAAAGAAAGAGTTGTAGATCATCTCAAATCCGGCAATTTACTGGATCCCAAACAGCATGGATTCACTGGGGGGAGATCATGTCAAACAAATCTTATTGACTTTTTTGATTGCGTGACTAAAGTGATGGATAAAGGTGGAGCCATGGATATAGCTTATCTAGACTTTAGTAAGGCTTTTGACACAGTTCCACATCGCAGACTGCTAAATAAACTTGAAAGTTTGGGATTGGATATTAGGATTATTGAATGGATAAGATCTTGGTTGAAGGATAGAACACAGAGAGTTGTGGTAAATGGAGTGCATTCACAGGAGGGAAATGTTACCAGTGGAGTACCCCAGGGATCTGTACTTGGACCAGTGCTTTTTAATATCTTTATTGGTGACATTGCAAATGGCATTAAAGGGAAAGTATGCCTTTTTGCAGATGACACAAAGGTATGCAACAGGGTAGACACACCAGGTGGGGTAAAACAAATGATTGAGGATCTAGGTAGACTAGAGGAATGGTCAAGAGTCTGGCAATTACAGTTTAATGCCAAAAAATGCAAAATCATGCACTTGGGTCTCAAAAATCCTAAAGCTAAATACAGTATTAATGGCACTATACTGGAAACTACTGAAGAGGAAAGGGATCTAGGAGTCACTATTTCAGATGACTTAAAAGCAGGTAAGCAATGTAACAAGGCAATGAGGAAGGCTAGTCAGATGCTTGGCTGCATTGGGAGAGGAATCAGCAGCAGAAAGAAAGAAGTAATAATGCCACTGTATAGGTCATTGGTACGGCCTCATCTAGAATACTGTATTCAGTTCTGGAGGCCATATCTTCAAAAGGATATTAATACATTAGAAACTGTACAAAGGAGGGCAACTAAAATGGTGCATGGCCTACATCACAAAACATACCCAGAAAGACTAAGAAATCTCAATATGTATAGTTTGGAGCAGAGAAGGGAAAGGGGGGACATGATAGAAACTTTCAAATATATGAAGGGTTTTAACAAAGTCCAGGAGGGAAACATTCTCCAAATGAAGAGAAGCAATAGGACACGAGGACATGCACTGAGACTAGAGGGGGGGAGGTTCAGGGGAAATTTGCGGAAAAATTATTTCACAGAAAGGGTAGTGGACAAGTGGAATAGCCTCCCATCAGAGGTGGTAGAGGCTAAGACAGTAGAGCAATTTAAACATGTATGGGATAGACATAAGGATATCCTTACAAAGAAATAAGGATCAAATAAGGTTAGTGATAAAAAGAATATATAAAAAAAAAAAAGGGGCAGACTAGATGGGCCAAGTGGTTCTTATCTGCCGACAAATTCTATGTTTCTATGTTTCTATGTTTCTAAATTGCAGTGTAAAAATAAAGCTGTCTAACATTTGTGGGCTACATGCAAAAGCAGCCAGTATTATTTACCCTGCACAGAAAAAATACAAATGTATATTTGAATAGCATAATGGTTTGTTCCAGATACAAACTTACATGCTTTTTCTGCCTTGCTACCAAATCAGAATCAGACGCTATATGCACACTATGAACTATATAGTCAAATTGTTCACCTGTTCTACTAAACATTTTACACAGGAAATCCCCCACCACCTAAGTTCCTGCACTTGCCCCTGAGATGTATTCTTTATAAATGACATATTATGCTGTTATTCATCACCAGCTTCCCATCTCTTATTTAGTCATTTGTAAAATGTTATGTTATTTTAAAATGGAGATCAACTGAATTAAAAAAAAAACCTCTAATGTTCAAATATGGAAATTCTAGTTCTATTTAGAAAAGTTCTGCTAGTGTGTAGGACTATTTATGTGAATTATATATAATGCATTTTTCAGTTTGCCTTGGTCTAATATTAGAAGAGCAGCAATATACACACAGAAAGTTTTCATGTTTACAGATGTAGTAGAATGTGTTGCACCATGGTACTGAGGGCCTCATGCAGAGTTTGAAACAAATGCAGCTAAAGTTTATAAGTTTGAACCTTAACAAAACATTGGAAGTGGTGTAAAGGGTTTTTCTTGTTTGGTTGCATGCAGGATAAATGTTGCCAGCTTTAGCATATAGCACCTATATACTGGATAATTCTGTTCCTACACTGCAGTGTTTCTTTCTGCACATTATATATGCCCCCACCCTGCAGTGCAGCATTTTTTTCACAAAGTACAAAATGAAACCTTATAATTGGATTTATTGCTATATTTGAGGAGCATCTTTATTACAAAAAAATATTTTCTGGATGGACAGTAATGCAAAGTTTAGCACCCCTTTAATGTGTATCGGGTGGGTGTAGGACACAGCAGGTACTGTCTCAAAAAAGGGACTGTCCTGTGAAAATCAGGACATTTGGGAGGTTTGCTGTTCCACTATTTTCACTGATACAAACAGTACCATAGTTTCTATGGGACTTGATATATAGCAAGAAGAATTACAAAGTTTGATCCCAGTAGATAACAATATATGCAGGTGGCATTAGCCCATAGTAGCCTGAGCAGTAGTTTCTCTCGCCACTGACACATGAGCAGCCTGGCAGCTGTGTATGCACATTAGACTTGCCACGTCCGACCCCAGAAGCAGAGTAATGATAGCATACGCCATCCCTTTGCTTCCAGCTCTTTGCCTGGAAGGTTCATATCTCTTATCTTATCTAGAGAATGTTAGTAAATTTCAGTGAAATTATTTATTTATGTAGGGTGACCGTATTATCCAATTTAACTGGGACGCTCACGGATTACACAGGATCTGTGGCTGAATAAAACCAGCGGAAATGTAGGCTTGAAGTCAGCCAACTACAGAACCTGTGTAATCCATGAGCGTCCCAGATAAAAGGTATAATATGCTCACCCTAATTTATGCTTTGTGAGTGTAGGGGATATAGAGAAAGAGAGACATCCTCGAGTGCCAAAGGCGCATGGCTAAAATTAGTTGGTGTGGCCTTATGGGTATGGGGTGTGTCCTCATGGCAAGAGCCAGGAACACAAGCCACTCCCCTGTTTCCATCAGTATGGGGATATGATATAATGATCTACTCAAAGCTAGAGACACATCAGGCGGAAGCAGTTTCTCACCTAATTACTGTAGCTTGTACATTGTAGTGATCAGTCACCAGCAAAATAGTTTAAAGTAAATCAAATGAGTGCGTTTAGTTTTATGGCACAACTCTGACTGATATAGCCACATTTCATGTAATCTGACAAAACATAATGTACAGGTTTTATTCCAATGCTTTTATTGATAATGTAATAACTATGGGGATTATTCAGGTTTGTCAGCAAACCCAAAAAGCTGGCAAATGGACAGAACCATGCTTCACTGCAGGTGGGGTAGATGTAACATGTGCAGAGAGATTTAGATTTGGGTGGGTTATATTCTTTCTTTGCAGGGTAAATACTGACTGCTTTATTTTACACTGCAATTAAGATTTCATTTCTAATATCCAACCCAAATGTAACACTCTGTGCACATGTTACATCTGCCCCACCTGCAGTGCAACATGGTTTTGCCCATTAGTGTGCTTTTTTGGTTTACTAACAAACCTGAATAAGACCCAATGTATGAACACATTTACATGCATTATAAAAGCATCCAATACTTCATAAAATTAAAATGATTTTACCACTATGTCAGTGTTTATCATGCTAAACATCCTGCTAAGTACATGAGCCATGAATTTGACATCATTTCAGTCATTTTTTTATGTGTTGTTTAAAAATTCTAAAGAGAAGATGTATATAATACTCAGTATACTCTGACATAGTGAGTGGTATTTATGCAGCTACAAGGATGAGGTCATATAGCGTATAGTGCATTTTCTGATTCCTAGGTAACATATAAAATGTTACTGCTTTATACAGATACACAGAGATATTTCAGTAATACTCAGGGGTTACAGAATGTACCACATGGAGAGGGTGCTCCTACTGTAATCTGTAGTTATCTGAAAAGCTTTATCCTTTTAAAAAGACTTTATCTTTCCAGCTCATGCAGATGAACAGGGCCGGATTAAGGGCCACATGGGCCTGGGGCTGAAAATATTCAAGGGCCTAATGTGAGAAACTGGGGAGGTGTGATTAGTGCTGTGTGGGTGTGGCCAGAGCTATGTGGGGGCGTGTACACCCTCTACAGTTTACACTATCAGCTGTAATGTCTTGCTAAATATGTAACAATATAGAAAATTGCATAAAAAATAAATGCAATCTTAATAGTTATGATTTATGGCTGACTATGTGGCCAGCTGGTGGCTAGTGATCATCATGCTGCCATAATGATGGACCTATTTTTATGTGGAGGCCTGGAGCTGTAGCTCTATCCGCCACATTGTTAATCTGGCCCTGTAGATGAACCGTGTTTATTTTACAGTAATGGTGTAATCCAATGACTGGTGATAAATGGTGAATGGTGAGGCCGATGTGCTGATTCTGATATTTAAGCTCAAAGAGAATATTTTTACTTCGTTTACACTGGATAAAACAATCTGAATACACACATTGCTATAATAATTAGAGCTTTCTATTATTATGATGACTAAGTAAGCCATGTTGTGTTATTTGGCAAAGGGGTATCAAAAATAAATAGTAAAACTTATATAATTCATAGTATATTCTCAGATAAATTCATTTAGGACTTATTCAATAAGGTAATCTATACATTTTTCAATGTGATTCTAGGAAGACCTACTCTCTAGTAACATTGAGGATGTGGACAAACTAACATCAGCAGTAAATAATTTATTGGTAAGTTACAGTATATTTACTGTTTTCATTGTTTTTCTCCATCTTGTAAATATAGATATTATACTGTACATTGAATTTATTTGCAAACTGCCACAATCATGTCACTGTCATGTAGTATTTGAATCATAGCATTATTGTGACATACTGTATAATAAATGAGTTTAGGGTTAGTACACAGGTTTAATTAAAACACCACTCATTAGTTGTGACAGACAAATCCTTTCACTGTGTATGGAAAGCACTGTCCCATCACTTTTGGAGACATTAGCTCTGCTCTAGAAACACACATCAAAGTTTCCTTGTAGCTTCCATAAAAGCCCAGATGTCTAAAGCCTAAGGTAGCTTTTCCTGTCTTGATATGGAACTTTAATCTTCATTGCCAAGTTTTTCTGCAAAAGGCAATTTCCCAGCTCATACCAAGAATTTTTACTTTATATGTGAGGTACAAATAAAAAGTGTTTATTCATGAAGCAGCTTTGTTTCTAGCCCTAACCTATAGTCCTGAATAACTGTAATGCCATTGTGCTGCTACTTCATCACTAAACACATTTCATTAACATGGGCTAACTAGATTGATATGTTGTCTCCCACTATTGTCTGTGATAATGTCTCTGCATGTCTGGCTGCAGGTGTGTACTACTTACATAAAATCTCCAGTCACATCCAGCTCCCAATTCCTTATTTAGGAGGTGGATTTCCTAAAGCTTCTAAACATGAAAGTGGAGGTATTGCCCTTAGCAACCAATTAGATTTTATCTATCATATCTCTATTGTGTAAAGATACTGTAAGAACCACTCGGCCATCTAGTCTGTCCCTTCTTTAACCATATTGTTAACTCAAATCCTATTTGATCCTTATATCTTTGTAAATATATCCTTATGACTATCCCATGCCTGTTTAAATTGCTCTACTATATTAGCCTATACCACCTCTGATGGGCGGCTATTCCACTGGTCCACTACTTTTCTGTGAAGTAAGTTTTCCTTACATTTCCCCTGCATGTCCTTGTGTTCTATTACTTCTTTTCCTTTGAAGAATCTCTTCCTCCTGTACCTTGTAAAAACCCTTGATATATTTGAAAGTTTCGATCATGTCCTCTCTTTCTCTTCTATACTCCAAACTATACACATTAAGATCTTTTAGTCTTTCCAGGTAAGTTTTGTGATGTAGACCCTGCACCATATTAGTTGACATTCTTTGTACTGTATCTAATGTGTTATATCCTTCTGGAGATATGGCCTCCAGAACTGAACACAGTATTCTAGATGAGGACGTACTAATCACCTATACAGTGGCATTATTACTTCTTTCTTACTGCTACTGATTCCTCTCACTCTGCCATACCTCCCAACTTGTCTAAATAGCAAAGAGAGACATCCTCGAGTGCCAAAGGCGCATGGCTAAAATTAGTTGGTGTGGCCTTATGGGTATGGGGTGTGTCCTCATGGCAAGAGCCAGGAACACAAGCCACTCCCCTGTTTCCATCAGTATGGGGATATGAAAAGCACTCAGTGAGCTGCTGGCCATTCCACCTGTCTCTCCCTGCTGGGGAATAGACGCTGTGTCCATGCGCACAGCGTCTATTAACTGCTGCTCCGCTCAGAGCAGCGAGTGACATGTGGGATATCCCACCTGAACCCCCCACCGTGGGACACTGTGACTCGCTGGTGTGACAGCGGGACAGACAGGGAAAAATGGGACTGTCCTACCAAAATCGGGACAGTTGGGAGATATGCTTATGCAACCAAGCATCTGATTTGCCTTCCTCATTGCTTTGTTACATTGCTTACCTGCCTTTAAGTCATGGAGGAACCGGATGCTGCATGTAGTGTTACAGTGCAGCCTCCGGCTCCTGTCACTGAGGGGGAGCCAGCACTTGGTGTCATCCCTTGGCTGGAGATACCTCTGCACCCCCCTAGTAATGCCACTGCTGTCATAATGCTAAAATCATTTCACTGGTTTTAAATTTAATTTACACTGATTCAGACATATCTGTGTCATTGCATAGAAAAATAATGTTGTTTTTTTTCATACAGAGCACATACTGTATACACACACATATTAGATATGGCTTTGTTATTACACTGCACTTTACAGTAGGATTAGACTGCCCTCCATCCTTCATAACATCCTTCATAATCCTTCATCCTTCTGAATCAGTGCAATTTATATTTTCCCTCCTTCTATTCAAAATGTTTTTGTTCCATTGACACATTTTGCACCCAGTAGCTGGATTTGCCCTTAACTTGAAATCAGCCCAATAAACACCAGCTCTATACTCCAAGATGGACTTACAGTCCATGGTACCAGTGTGAGCACTACAGAGCATTCAGTAATCTAGAACCTGACCTAGGCATTCCTAGTAACTATGGATATTAGTCATATTATTGCTCAACCTTCCCCTGATGGCAATAAGTGCACTAGATCTAACAATCTTATACAATCCTCTCCGTTCCCGACCTCTCTGCTCTGCACAAGATCAACGTCTCTCATCCACACTCATTACTTATTCACACTCAAAATTACAGGACTTTATCCGGGTTTCACCCACTCTGTGGAATGCCCTCCCACGCACAATAAGACTTGCCTCTAGTCTCTAAACCTTTAAACGTTCCCTGAAAACTCACCTCTTCAGACAAGCCTATCAAATTCCAGACCCACCGACATAACCTTCAGTGCTTCCCTATCTAATTACATCCTCTCTGTACAGTATACATAACAACACATATTTTTTCTTTCTTTACTCTCACACCCTCCTGACACTTGGCCAACATTGCAGGGTATCATCATACAACCCATTAAGAACCTAGCAATCTGGGGGACCATTATGCTATATATAGCATCTATCCTTGTGTATCTATGCCTATTTCCCTATAGATTGTAAGCTTGCGAGCAGGGCCTTCCTACCTCTATGTCTGTCTGTTTTTACCCAGTTTTGTTCTATTACTGTTGTTCTAATTGTAAAGTGCAACGGAATATGCTGCGCTATATAAGAAACTGTTAATAAATAAATAACACGTAAACTTTCTAAGTGATAAAATAACTATGACATTTATTGCACATATAACCAAAACATAAGACATTCTCCTAAACCACTCATACTATTAAAATAAGAGGCTCTTTTTATAGTAAATGCAAATAGAAACATTGGGGAAATGTATTAGATCACTATGGATAGATGTATCTCCAGTTCTAATAAGGGTTTATGTAAAAAGAAGCATGTCTATGCAGATTTTACTTAACCTGCATTTTGTAGTATAGGAAATATACAACAGTTAATGAAAATAAATGCGCAGTAGTTCCTTTATGCTGTGTTTTTTTTAAAAACCTTTACACTTTGTTTAGAGTTTTTGCTTTATGCTGAATGTTTTGTCTTCTGCATATGTTCTAGGGGGGCCTTAACCTTGGCGGTGTAGTGAAACTTCTTTGCAAAGTGGTAAGATAATATTTTCATTGTAACAATGCTTTTTCTCACTGTACTCTATTACAGCCTTTATTTATTGACTTATTTACTTCATTCCCTATATTTTAAGGGTCAGTCTTTTTCACACAAATGATAAGATCAATCAGGGATGGACTGGGGGTCGTTTTCAGCCACGGCATTTGTGCACTCTTGCTAAAGGCACATGTGTGCATGACACAGAGGCGTGCACACGTCGCAGGGAGTGTGGGAATGGCTCATGGAGGCATGCTGTGAGTCGGGGGGCATAGACTCATGGCATGCCCCCATATTTTAAAGAGACAAACATTTTGGGCAGTGAGAGGAGACAATTAGAGAGACGGAAGCTGTGCAGTGCACGGCCTTCCCGATTCTCTCTATGAGGGACCAGACCACTGGCCCTCCTGGCATTTGCCAGAAGTGCCAGATAGGCAGTTCGGCCCTGGGATCAATGGTGTTCCATATTTGGGACTTTATTTTCCCTAGTAAATCACCCCTGCTGGTGCAATTCACACTTTCTCCAAGGTATACAGCAATTACTGCATTGCTGTGATAATGCTGGTGGGTGACTCAGCCATCCAATCAGTACACCAGACAGTGTACTGAATAAAACTATTTTTTATCACTGCAAAGATGGCGGAGCTACTGAGCTATGCAGGACCTGTTAGTGTATTGAATATAGAGATTTAATTTTATATACTCCTTTAAAATCTATAAATGCACACTGTGTACAGGATGCACATGTCAGTAAAATGATGTTTTAGTTTGGCATACACACAGAATACAAGAGAAATATGTATTTACTTTGAGCATGAATATGTGTGAAACTGTGCAATCGTCCATACATAAAGGGTATATAGTGTGAGATGTGTGAAGGACACAAGAAATACAGTAGTTACTTGGAATCACTGCAGAATGTAGCATCTCAGTGGTGCTGTGTAAATGTCTGCACAGATTGGCTTGGATTTATGGCCATATGGATCTGGGACTTGGGAGACAATTATGTTGTAGCATAATACAGCTTTGTTTTAATACTTATGAATTGTTAAAGACAGGGGCGTTTTTACATAGAGGGAGCCCCTGTGCAGACTCTGGGTGGGCCCCCTCCTCTGCATAGTGCAGTAGTCTCCATTATTGTGCCAGAGTCTACTACACATGCACAGGTCTCCGGAAACATGGTGCCTGCAATGTTACAGAGACCAATTTCACTACTGCACATGTGTGGCGGCCACTTTGGCTGTGATTTTCACCGTGGCTGCAGCGCTCGATACGGAACTCTGGAAATGTAGTTATTAAAATATGGGAGCAATGTGTGTGGTTTGGGCCCCTTGGACCCAGGGGCCTGTGTGCCCCATACACATTGTACCCATTATAGAAACACCAATTGTTAAAGACCTTCTGTTGCTGTATAATTCAGTTTCATTTCTTCCTTTTCTTATATGATATAACTGTTTTTTACTTGCATTCAGAAAGCAAGAGTAAAACCATTTTCTCATTACTAGTAGAATACATTTAGTAGGTAGGGTGTAATTGTACATTGAGATTTATGGGCCAAAACTAAAACATATGTCCTGCAGATTTAGCACCGTTGGAGACTTTGCCATATTAATGTGCCCATACTATTCTTATTGTATTCACTCCTGGTTCTACTGTAGCTACATCTTCTCATAGCTGGTTTTCCTCATGTTGGGTTACACATTCACCTGCCTGTAGATTTCTCTCCTGTCTAATAATTAGGCTTCCTATAATATGTCATTTCTGCTAGATTCTACTTCTGGACTTTGTCTCATTTTATCTGCTCTTTGCCATCTGTACTTATACCTTCCCTCATCTGTCATCACTATGCTTGGGCCTGGCCCCAGAGCTGGATTATGGCTATGTGGGACCTGTACTCATGAAGAATATCCCCAGACCAGATAATGTATGTTTGAGACATCTCTGATGGAGAAAATCTTTGTTATTTCCTGATTAATGGCCTGTAGTCAATTAGTCTTATATATGATGGGGATATCGGTAACAATAACCCAAGTTAGAGAGTGCAGTTACCAAGTAATGTGTCAGGGCATTCTTCTCACCACAGCAGTATTGATCTGATGGGACTCTGCAGCACTGATGTTGGTATAGTGAAATACGTATCATCATAGTCAGCTATTATTATTACCTGGCCAACCACGTGGATGCCAACCACACGGCTTCTAAAGGGGTCTCAGATTACCTGGCCTGGGTAAGTCCCCTGTGAAAGAGGGGCCAGGGACATCTGCTTTACTATGTTATATGCAGTCTTATCTTCACAATCACAGAAGGTGACGTGTCCCACAAGATCAGCTCATCCTCTGCTGCTGTGACCATTCTCACTGGGTATATTCTGGGCAGGCAGATGGTGAAGACTGAGTGTGTGTAAATATTCATTATTTGTATATGCAGTACAGTTTATTTAATCATGTAAATGAATATATTTCACATATAGGTAACTGCCCTGAACACACCATGTGTCCAAGATCTACTACAGGTATGGATATATTAGGCATGATGTAATGCTGCCCAAGTTAGATGACCATGCGGAATGCTGGCCGAACTCTGACTTTTTTTAAAAGAGAAATTACTTACAAGGCATGATTTTGCCTTGTAAGTGATTGCCCTTTTAAAAAAAGTCAGATGGCATCCCCAATGGCCGACGAACTCGGGCAGCATAACATCCAGCCCATTGTGTTGACTGTATTACAGTATTTTAAAGTAAGACATAACGTTGTAATGACACAAAATAATGATTTGGAGTATGAACAGATAGGTTACTTACCCTGCTGCATAATAGTCAGAACTATCAGGACTATTCCCATGTATTTTTTATACCAGGACCAGCTCAGAGAGTCCAGGGCTGGTTATGCTTTGGGGGGGACCACACGTCATGTTCTTTTAAACTCTTCATTAACTTTTGCAGACAGAAACCAGCACAGATGTCACCGGTCTGCGTATGCTTCTGTCAAACTCGCACATTATAATCAAACTCGCATTACAAGGTGCTAGTTACATAGAGAAAAAGCCACATGGACTAACACTTTGCAATAGACTTGAAAGCGCAAATTCCTTGCTATTACATGGGCCAAGTTTTGGGACAAACTTGAACCATTTAATGTGTGAGAAGGAGCTTGTTTTCCAGCATATAAAACTCGCACCCTATTACATTGGGCCCATATATAATATTTGTTTATAGCATCTGAATAAATAACTGTTACATATTATAGTCCATGCCTAAATACAAATAAAATTTACTAATAAAAGCAGCTGATTATACGGTATCCTACTACTAAATATCCCATTATGGTTTGTATTGTGATTTACAACTAAAAAAAAATAAGACTTGTTTGCGTACACAAGCATTTCAGAAAAACATATCTATTCGGGCATCTAAGAAAAAGTTGTCAGCTTAGTATAACAGCACAACTAATCATATTTGTTAATTTACGCTAGAGAACATAATTTGGTTTATACAGTATATACAGTGCCTGAATGTGACTACTTATACTGTATACCCACATGCAAAAGCAAGATTTAAATTTGAGGGATTGGAATTATTTAAATTATAATTAAGGAGTAGAAAGAGCAAATCCCCAGATTCTAGGACATGGGGGCATATTCATCATGCTAATTATCAGGCCCCTCTGAAAATTAACATTCTGACTCACAGTGAGCGCCAGAGCAATTCATCATTGCTCCGGCACGGAGACAGCTGATGCAAAAATCATCTGTCTCCACAAATCTTTTCACTGCTACTTTCATTGCTGTGGAAAAATTTGTCAGGACTAGCACTAATGCGCCTGCATGAGTTACAGTTCATGCAGGCTCACAAAGCCCCCGGTTTCCGGTGGCAGAAGTGGAGGGATTCAGAAAGATCTCCCTTTGCAAGCCAGGACTGCTTTCAATAGGTAAACAGCAGGGTAGCAGGAGCACTCGCCATCTGTAGGTGGCAAATGCTCCCACAGTCAAGGTCTGAAAATGTTGTATTTTGTATTTTTGGTGCTTGATGAATAGGGTCATACTAGTGTATGGGGATGCCTGGATAGCTCGGGAGGGAAAGGTAAGCAAAACATATATGTGATATGTCCTGCGTCACCTTCATGATGAATGGCTCAAAAACTTAATTTTTACAGAAGTAAGTGAAAATGTTCATTTTCACCTACTTTTGTAGAAATTAAGTGATGATGAATATGCCCCAGTGAGCAGTATCTTTCTCCTGCAACACAACTTTATATGTCCATGTCATTGCAGGATCACCATATACTTGCAGATTCCAAGCCCTGTAAATGTAATTTAAAATCTTAACGTGTAACTTGTTAGGAAAAACAGCCTGCAGACTATGAATGCAGCCCCTATGGGTGGAGTGCTAATTATATGTGTTTTTTACTAAGGGGAGACTCACCTTCAGAAGGTTATTGCAGAATGTACAGTAGGTCTGCATTTAAAAAAAGGAAATAGCATCAAGCAAGCAGCCAATTACATATATTAGTTGCTTGTTGTATCATATTCTCTGGCACACGTTAGATATTTGTTCTGTTTATTGAATAATTGAAGTATAATTATAACATCTTTCAATTGTATACTCTGCACTTCATAACCAAAGGCCTCAGTTATTTTTCATTTTTAATCTTTTAGAACGGTATTCCAAAAGTTACTGACAATATCAAGAACGCATTATGTGGAGTAAGTAAGACTGTTTCTTTTTATCATAATAATTCACATGATAAATATATTTAAGCATTATTTAACAAGATGACTTCAGTAAAAATAAAAGTGTCTTCATTGTTTCTATATACTTAAGAGAAAGCTGCTTTAATTTTTGCTTGGGCAATGGTTATGTTACTTAGAGAATATATTGTAAATGTTCCATACTCTACATCAGGGCTGGCCAAACCGGTCCTCGAGATCTACCAACAGTTCATGTTTTCCAGGCCTCCTGGAGATCTGTAGAATTGTCAGTTAGGAATGAATGCAGCACATCTTAATTAGTAATGACTACACCTGTGCACTAGCTAGGTGGCCTGGAAAATGTGTACTGTTGGTAGATCTCGAGGACTGGTTTGGCCAGCCCTGCTCTACATCTATTATGGCCATTTATGTAGAGCAAGAGTTACAGAGCGCATCTGTATAGGTGCAAATACATTCATGTTTACAGATCAGTTACAGGTCATACTTTTATTGAACCAGGTATTGTATTTCTGTGCATGAGATGTGTTTGGAAAGTTGGACTTCTCAGTATATCACTTGCACAATTAAAATATCACCATAAATCCCTCCATATTACCACATTTTCTTCCACACCTGTTATTCATTTAAATGTTTAAATGTTTCTACCAGAATCTCCTTTTTCACCCCATGTGTCCAGTGTCATGTGGGTCAGTTGACAATCCAGTCCAATCCTTGGTGGCCTAGTGATCAATGCAGTGCCCATCCCCTAAGCCTATTGGCTTATAGTTACAGCACTCCATTTCCTCCCTTTGTCTGAGCTCCAACATTCACAATGCTTTG
Organism: Pseudophryne corroboree; assembly: GCF_028390025.1. Taxonomy (NCBI): domain Eukaryota; kingdom Metazoa; phylum Chordata; class Amphibia; order Anura; family Myobatrachidae; genus Pseudophryne; species Pseudophryne corroboree. The sequence continues at coordinate 132,112,837 of NC_086452.1, forward strand.
TGACAGGATGCTGGATGTATCAACAGAGATTGGAAGCTTTCTGGCTCCTATAGTGTGTTGTACCTGTTACCCATTCATGTAGGAGACAGAGTGGAGCTGCTGTCGGCCAATATTATAGATGCTGGTAGCACTCTGAATAGAAGAACTAAGGCAAGAGCAACAACATTACTAAATATCAGCCATCATGTCGCTCATATAGGGATCATTTTAAGAATAAGTGTTAACCCTTTTAGCACTTACTAAACAGGTTATGACCTCCATGCAATTCTGTATTTTGCTAACCTTAAGGCTCTTTGTGACTGTACCACTTATACCATCATTAGAGCTAGCAGTATGATCCCTATTGACAGCATCAGGGACCCAGAAAAGCCTTTACAGTTCAGGGAAGCCTTCCCAGGCTTTGCTGTATCACCAACGGGTGTTAGCACTGTGCATATGCAGACTGCCAGAAACTAGACAGAAGAGACTAACAAAGAGGTGGACACCGCAGAACCTCACTGGACAAATAAGTAATCTTAAACACTTCTAGCTGTTGCCCCTCACGTCTGATATACTGTATCAGTGATGTAACTAGGCAGTTTAACGCTGTGTGCAAGAAACGGCACTGGCACCCCCTTATGTAAAATAGGGGCAGTGTGCACCATAGGGACAGTGTGCACCGTAGGCATGCGCAAAAAAATATGGCGGCATGGCTTCATGGGGAAGGTGTGTGACCACAAAATTATACCAATTCATACTATTATTCAAATTATGCCACACAGTAGCGCCACTAGACCAGGTAGAGCCCCTTTTACACATTACGGATGCCAGTCCCCCTTTTTACACAGTATGGCAGCCAGTCCCCCTTTTTACACATTACGGCAGACAGAGTCCACCTTTTACACATTACGGCAGACAGCGTCACCTTTTTACACATTACGTCAGATAGCGTCCCTTTTTTACACATTATGGCAGACAGTTTCCCCCTTTTTACACATTATGGCAGACAGCGTTCCCTTTTTACACATTATGGCAGACAGTATCCCCCTTTTTACACATTACAGCAGACAGCGTCCCCTTTTTATACATTATGGTAGACAGAATAGAGAGACCGACAGACAGATAGATAGATAGATAGATAGATAGATACCATCTCTCCCAGTGGCTCAGGCTCCTCAGTAAATGCAGTCAGGCAGATCCTGGGCAGGGGAGAAGGAGGAGGGGGATGCCAGATCCGCAGCAGCGCAGTGTTATTGGCGGTGGTGCCACTGCAGCTGTCCCTCTCCTTTCGCATTGGCTGGCCGCTGCCACTGTGAATGCTGGAATGAGGAAAGCATATCCCAGCATTCACAGCAGCGCCAGCCTGCCAATGCCGAAGGAGAGGGACAGCTGCAGTGGCGCCACTGCCAATTACATAGTGCTCCTTCGGCTCCAGTCCCCCTCCCTCCTCCTCCCTTACCTCCGGAGCTGCTCCTCTCCTCTTCTCCTCCAGCACGTCACACACAGCACAGGTGGCTTCTAATGAGTCAATTTGAGTAATTAAAAGCCACTGACATAGAATGCTGGCCATTGCTCCCTCAGGGTGACTGCGCTGTGTACCAGGCACACCTGGCACACACGTAGTAACGGCTCTGTACTGTATGGTAGGATTGTGGTGCCACAGTGCACAACCACTCTACCAGGCAGTCACTGATATGGAGGAGCAGCATCTGGTAGATTCAGCATTGAGGATTACCACCCCAACCTCTGCTAGCCCACCCATTGCTCCACACGAGGTAAAGCACTCTGAGGAGTTGCTAATGCCTTTATTTTTTTTATCGTAAAAAACAAATTTAGGAAAATATTTGAAAAGTAAGGTTAGGTTTTAGACTGCAATAAGATGAGATTTGACACAAGTCTCCAATCTATGTACCAAAATGTATTAGCTGATATAAGAATTAAAGTCATGTATTTTTTTTACAGTAGTTATATTATTTTAGTAATACAGCATAAGTTCACCTGTAAATAAGTGTTCAGTTGTACAAACATCCCCTCTAACTCTTTTGTCATCTCACTCTCTTGTGAGTCCTCTATAACTAGCTTTGCCAAATCACAGAATCATATTAAGGGGGAATTACTCTCTATCATTGATTGTTTTGATGGGTGCTATCCATTTAGCCACAATAAGCCTGTGCAAGCTGCAGCTTATCATGGTTTTCATTTCACCTGCCTCAGAAGTGAAAACTGGGCTGTGGCTGGTGAACTCACATAGGTTTCACTGAACCTGTGTGTTTTTGTGAGAAAATGTATTTATTTTTGAGTAACCAAATCGTATTTCCCGGAAAAAAATAATTGACAAAACGTTTAGAATTTAGAATTTTTTGCCTCTAATTGAATTCCTCCCTAAATGTTAACATTAAAAACACTTGTATAGTATTAATAGTATAAGCATGCATATGACAGCAGTCAATCACTTCTCATTGTAACCCTCAACCCAACTAATTCATCTAAAAAGAATAGCAGCAGCTTATTTCTGTATGATTAGCAGTACTACAGTGTGCATTATGCTTTATATTGTTACCTGAGAATAATATTACTTGCATCTCATGGAATTATGTAACATTGATGTATTAACATCCTTTTTAAGTCTTTGATTTTTATAAAAAAATATATTTTGTTGAAACAGTTTAAGAAATCCAGCTCTAAAATTGAAATCCTAGGAACCGTCTTGGTAAGAATTTTATTACATTTATTTATCACAGATTTATACAGTATTTTCTTTAATTCTCAGACTTTACAGATTGTATGATTAGCAGCTACTCTATATTATATCAGTAAACACAGTAGGTGCAATACATTTTTTTAAACTACAAAGCTTGATACGGACAAAGGATATGAGGTAAATTCAATAAAGTGCAAGGTGGCAAGTTGCCATTGTAATACTAGCAATGGCATCTTATCATGCCCACCTGACTGACCGATCTCCCACTGGACTCATGTCTTCATATGCAACCTTATGTGGCTGTATAGCATATAGCAATTTGACTCCTATGTGTTAACAAAACCAGCTGCGAAAATGATTTTTTTTATATAGATAGATAGATAGATAGATTAGTGCCTTGTGTAAAGAGGTACTTAGGAGGGCACCAGGACAGTTGTTGTTTGTTTGGGGAGTGCTGCCACAAACATGTGATTATATAACACAAACAATGCCTTTATCTTGCACCAATGACTTCAAGCTGCACCTCCAGTACAGTCCCTTGTTAGCAAGGACCAAAATAGTAGATAAAGAGAGTAATGACAGCGTCGCTAGTGTAAGATAGGTAACCAAAATCCCATGACAGGATGATCCTATTAGATCATAAAATAATAATTATAACAATAAGAATGGATATACCCTTTTAAAAATATTCTTCACCCAACAGTAATACAATTAGATCTTAAGGAATTATTTATTTATTTACATAAAAGTGTAAAAGATGAAAGATAAAATATCACAATACAATAGGCTGCAAGTATTCCACAATTAACAGATAAATGGGGGTTATAATCACACCTCTTACTCTCAGGGTTATGAGCTTAATAGGTGGATAACATACTACTGTTCTGGGAACTATGTGCAGGGACACTACAAGTTTCATCCAGACGGACTTCTTCAGGGGTGGATAAAACTGGTGATAATTGGATTATAGATTTGTATAAATACTGAAGATTAAAAGAATACAGCAGGCAAATCTGGCTGCATATATAGATAAAAATATTGTTGTACATAAATGATAGGAGTGCTTGGTAAAAGCTAGAGGCATAAGGGGTCATTCAGACCCGATTGCATGCTGCATTTTTTTTGCAGCCGTGCGATCAGGTCTGAACAGTGCATGTGTGTGGGATGCTATGCGCAAGTGCAATGCTGTCCGGTGACAGGGGTCGCTGGACAGTGACGGTTTCTACGATGAAAGCGATCACAGGGACGTTCGCAAGAAGATTGAAAGGCAGAAGGCGTTCCTGGGCAGCAAATTACCGTTTCCTGGGAGTGTCAGAAAAAAGGCAGGCGTGTCCACCCATTCCGGAGGAGGGTTCCTGACATCACCAGCAGCCCAAATCGTCTCAGCAGCTGACTAAGTCCTGCGCTCTGCAGAAACAAAGCTCTCTGCACAGCTGTTCGCACTCATTCTGAGTTGATCGCTCGCTACGGATTTTCGCAGCGCATCGATCATGGCAAAATTCTAAGCAATGAATTTCATGATAATACTTGACCTTATTGTGAACAGATAAAATGTATCATAAGTGTATTTTTTAAACATTTCTTTTACTATTTATTCTAATATATATCATACATGTAAGTTGGATATATTTAATGCTGAATAAATCCAGGAGTCAGTTTAGCTGATATGTAGCACATTTTTCAAAGTGCAATATATGATGGTGATATTGCTTTTATTTTCATTTATTGAAGGGACACACAGATTACTTTAAGGTCTGTTAGTGTCAAAGGAAGAGGCACTTTTTGAAAAGAATAACATTTTTAAATGTATATAACTAAGAAAATATTGAAAACATGAACTTGTCAATGGGACTGAGTAACTCTGATCTAATGAGTTATTATCTAGATGTAGGACATTCTAGATGGTCTAAAACTGATACATGCCTCCTACAACAACTAGAAATTACAAATCAAAATTGATAATTAAAATGAATGGTTTACCCAATGTCACAAACACTGTGATATTTATATACAAACATTGTACACAACAGTGTTACATTTCCTTTTTTGGCAATTCACATCCTGGGAACTGATGATGGATTACAAATGGAATCCATTTCTTTTTAAATGACAACAATAAAGTAACCTCTGAAGTTAGTGGGGCAAAGCTCTATGCTAACAGCACTCTATTGCGCTATTTCTCACCAAGAATTACACTACGCCCATTGGTATAATAACGTTTTAGTGAATCTGCTGTAACAATGCTTCTGCATACACCACGTTTAATCTTTATAATCTGTTAACAACATAAATGCATGCAACATGATAAAGACTTCCATTAATGTTTTCTATTTTTAAGACCACTGCTGGCTGTGCGACTGAGTCTTTCAACACGGTAAGCTATTCTGATAAATCTTAGTTTTGATATGTAAAATTACTATGCCCCTAGAACAAGCTGTCACCAAGTTACACATGCCTTGATCCAACCACATTCCTATCTCCAGCCAGAACTGAGTCTTCTTGTGTGTGTTATGCTGAAATACAGATGTTGAGCTAATTTTTTTTGTACACATACTGTATGAACAATTAATTCCACTCATCTTTCTTATTGAATGAGTTAATTACTGTACATGAGACTCACCTCCATTAAGGATGCAGATAAAAAACAAAAAAACAAACTCAAATGTATATTCAACAAATACAGGTTGAGTATCCCTTATCCAAAATGCTTGGGACCAGAGGTATTTTGGATATCAGATTTTCCGTATTTTGGAATAATTGCATATTATAATGAGATATGAAGTTGATGGGACCTAAATCTAAGCACAGAATGCATTTATGTTTCATATACATCTTATACACACAGCCTGAAGGTCATTTTAGCCAATATTTTTTATAACTTTGTACAGTAAACAAAGTGTGTCTACATTCACACAATTAATTTATGTTTCATATACACCATATACACACAGCCTGAAGGTCATTTAATACAATATTTTTAATAACTTTGTGTATTAAACAAAGTTTGTGAACATTGAGTCATCAAAAAACAAAGGTTGCACTCAAAAAAGTCCGTATTTTGGAATATTCCATATTTTGGAATATTTGGATATGGGATACTCAACCTGTACTTGCTAATCAAATCCCTGAAAAAACTAGCTGCTCTTCTAGGCATCTCCTGAGAGAGGAGTCTAGGTGAACACATTGCAGTGCACTGGATGGGCCATCTACATGCTCCAATGCAGAAACAGGACATTCCATGTTCCATATCAAGTGCTCTTTGGAATCGATTTCCTCCACCTAGATACTACATTTTATGTGGCCTTACAACTACAATTAATAACACTGATGGAAATATAAGGACACTTTAAAGCTAAATAGTTAATTTTTGATAGCATTAAGTGTTGTAAGTTAAAATATAAAATTATACTCAACGGAACTTCTTCAATCCCTTGATTTGGTGTATACAAATGTAAAATGTAAAATGTAAAAGTAGAGATGAGCAGGCTAGATTCTCAGAGATTCGAGACCATCCAAACTCACCCAATCTGAGTGGATCAAGGCCGGGACTCAAAATTCCCTGCCTGACTTGGTTCTGAAAACAATGCAAAATGTCATCCAGTCTGTATCAGATCTTATGGTTTTTGGACTTGGGTGTCAATTTCAAAGGCCGAACAAACTCATTAATCTGATCAATGATTGGCTGAGAGTGCAATTGTCATGGCTCTCAACCAAGGGATCCCTTCATTTTCATCTACCCTGAGACTGCTGTTTTGCTCCAACCACACACAAGCAGGCAGGCACTGAGAGAGGACAACAATAAAAGTAGCGCTCTAGACAGAATATTAAATAGTTATAAACAAGTGCATATTATTTGGATGTAGATAATATTATGTTTAATATAAAAAAAATAAGAATAGCATAAACTAAAAAATACAAATACAACAAAAGTTAATATATCAATAATATGAGCAGACATCTCACCCATAAGGCTGTCCATATACAGATATAGCTGAAGCAATTGCTGACTGTGAATAGTTGCAGCCTGGCACATGTTGCAGCATGCCGCATTGCAGTTAGATGAGCATGGCCACATCTGTATATAGAAAATTAGTTTACAGTCCTGTATGTGCCTGTACTTGTGTATACTTCCGGGGCCGAATATAGATATAGAATCCTCAGGTGAATGTGGTGTCATCTGATGGTGAGATCCAAGCAAGGATGTCCAATTCATATAATCCCCAGCAAGCTGTTACTTCCTCTAACAAATCTGAAAGCTGGTTCAGACTCTTTAGGTAACTTGCACAATCCAGTGGGTGGGTATAGGTAGGTACATCAACGCGTTCCACTACTCAGTACTTGCTGCTTTTTCAATATCTTGAAAAAGCTGCCAGTTCATGCATTGAATGCTATCACAATATTGTTTTTCGCAAATGACCCTGATGTACAATATATATCTTCTGAGACCATTTTTAAGCAGGAATAAAGTATAGAAATATTAGTTTTCATGCATTAATGAAAGACCTAAGACATATGTGGAGCATATTTAACATTTTGGAGATTCTATATGTGCTGTGCCTGCAATATGATTTACTGCACTGTATAACTGAAACAATATAATATTTTCCAGGCTGGTCTGTCTGGTCAAGCTATAGGCTTACTTAATGGTGTTGTGGAAAAAACTTTGGATCCTTTGTTGGTGAGTGCTGTGGAATACTGAATGGGTGTGCTGTATAAATATAAGTAAAGTACATAATCTTTTGGTGATACAGTATAACTCTATAAAGTTTGAATTACATAATATTTGAAATTCAAACTGTTGGAATGGTCTTAACACTTAATTTTTGAGTTACATTCTCAGAACTGTACTCAGTATTGTAATTTCTTTTAATACCACATTTTTAAAATACAGGATTCTCTAATTTTAGAGACTAATGTTATCAAAATTAAAAAATAGATCTTAAAAGTGGTCACTGACAACTACACATCCATTTTTATTCCATTTCAACATTTGTGAATATGGTGTTAGTTATTTTTTGTGTTATGTCTTATTAAATATGGAGTTCCTAAGCCTGCAGCAGTCTAATGCATTTATTATGGTTACATTTACAAATTTAAAACAATATTTGTAAGTGGGGCCAATTACAGTTACACTTACAAATCAGTTAGTGATGTACACCAGGCATAGGCAACCTGTTGTACTCCAGTTACACATCCCAGCATGCCCTAACATCAACATAGTAGCAGGGAATGCTGTGATGTGTAGTTCCACAGCAGCTGGCGCACACAGGTTGCCTACCCCTGAGTTTTATAATTGTGAATACCACATTAACAATGTAAATGTTATCTCTGGATATTAGTATTTAGTAACAAGGCAATTTAATAAACATATTATTTTATGTACTGTAGGAAGGGTTTTATTTTTTCTATTTGAAGCAATAGTCCTCTTTAGTATATATTGTAATATCATTTATGCCATAGATAATAATATCTCATAATGATTAAAAATTAACATTCATTTACATTGGGATTAATATGTTACAGATTGTGCCAGAGATTATATAATTTCAAAACACCTCATGCACAGTATATAATAAAAATACTAAGCTCCAAAACACTGAAATGCAGAAATTAAAAATAGATATCAGATGTGGTTGGATATCTGTAACACTTCTTCCAAAATGATTTCACTTTCACACTCCCATTACCAGAATATGTATAGATCCATAAACTACATAAAATGTAACTTTCATTAAGTGCTGCTGTAAATGGTAAACTACCACCCCAAACAAAAAGTTACCAGAAAATCATAATACTAAAACTAACCTTGGATTGTGCAAAAGGACAGAGATTTGTTTTCATAACACATATATTGGAGAAATGACAGATTACCATTTTGGAAGCATGGTGTGGATCATTTAGTTTATACGGTAAATTTATTTTGCACAGTGTATTTTTCAGCAAAACTTATAGGATCATTTTATTTCAGAATACTGTGATAGACACCGTGGGAACTCTTTTAGGAGGCATTTTAAACCCCATTCTTTGTAACAAGGTAAGAGTGAAATACTATATAAAATAGAAATGTATTTGATAGTGATGTTAAACATGTAAGAGTAGCAGTGAACAATATACAGACAGAAATACCTGACTTTAGAAAAATAAAATGTGTTACTAATGTAAAGTGGGTTTGGTTATGTCCCAAATACAGGTTGAGTCTCCCTTATCCAAAATGCTTGGGACCAGACGTATTTTGGATATGGGATTTTTCCGTATTTTGGAATAATTGCATACCATAATGAGATATCATGGCGATGGGACCTAAATCTAAGCACAGAATGCATTTATGTTACCTATACACCTTATACACACAGCCTGAAGGTCATTTTAGCCAATATTTTTTATAACTTTATGCATTAAACAAAGTGTGTCTACATTCACACAATTCATTTATGTTTCATATACACCTTATACACACAGCCTGAAGGTCATTTAATACAATATTTTTAATAACTTTGTGTATTAAACAAAGTTTGTGTACATTGAGCCATCAAAAAACAAAGGTTTCACTATCTCACTCTCACTCAAAAAAGTCCGTATTTCGGAATATTCCGTATTTCGGAATATTTGGATATGGGATACTCAACCTGTAGTAGTGAGAATGTTAATTAATGAAAATCATATCAGGAAAAAAAGTGACATCTGATCTCCATATGTAAGACTAGATCTGTCCTAACAACGTGTATCCTTAGTTGCCATCTGAGACCACTATTCCCATATGGTGCTGGCTGCACATGAATCTGATCATATAGGAATAATCTGATAGCTGTAACTCCATAGCTGGCTTCTGGTTATACATGTCTTTTCACCTGCATGCATTAGTGCCCAATGGTCGCATACAATATGATTTTAGGGGACTATAGCATATGTTGCCTACCTCTCAGACTTGGATTTGGTATACAGTAGATAAAGGCACTATTATACCCACTTTCTTATTGTCCTTGAAGTTTAGTTACAGATTTTAAAAAAAATCCAAGAAAATATGTTTTAGACTCTCATGGATGTACACTCTCTATAAAACCTGATGAAATGGAAAAACACTTTGTGATACCATTGTATATATTTTTTTTGCATTGCTTAGAATATTTTTCTGTTTATTCCATGTAAGGATGGAGGTCTTCTAGGTCTTGGAATTTCACTTGGAAATCCAGTCGGCAAATGGTAAGTGAGTCACAGATATAAATATAATGGGATGGGTGTATGAATATGTTCCTTTACTGCTGGAGTGCTGAGTTGATCAAGCGTTTGGTCATACCTATATGTCTACTTTATTTATTCACTGCAATTTACCCAAAACATGTCACCAGGTCAACTTTGCATTACATTGTTGTCTTGACATTAGTGGCCCCCAATCATAAAGGTTAGCTTACAGTTATGTGGGCAGTATATGTGGTCATGCATGTACCAGCTTAGAGACAGATTTACCAAAACATTGATTGTTATCATCATTCTGATATGGTGAATATGTATGATTATGTATTACATAGGATTCCCCATACAAAACTATTATCAGCAGGAACAATGCTGTCTCTGGCAGTAACTCTTTTTGTATTATTGTATAATTGAAGTCATATTGCCAAGTGATTTGCCTTTAATGCACTGAACAGGGCTCAATTTATTACACTGACAAACCTGTAGTCCTGCACATGCAATTTACACAAGCAAGCACACCTCTAACTGCATAGCTCTTACTAGAGGCACCCTTACCATTGTGTAATATACTTAGGAAGCAAACAATAGAAATACACAATATCTTAAAATCAATTCTATAGAGTTCCTAATAAATAATTAAAAAATTACAAACTAACCAACAAATATTTACCCTTTTATTATGATATATTTCTGTTCCAGGTGCACAGTTTGTGCATTTTACATATATCAAGACATTTGTGTTCATCCATATATTATGTCAGTATGGTGAGCAGCATCACAGTGATGTTTTTTAACATCTATGCAAAACCAAATCATTAGTCACAGAATAGAAGACAAACCTACTCTCATCATTGTGGGGACACTCTTTTAGAAAAATAATAATACTTAGATTTTAATATTTTAATTATTAAAATTTCTAAAAATACTGTAGGTTAAATAAAAGGACATACATTTACATCAAAATAGACAAACGTGCTCTATAAAATGAGTCCAATGGTAGTAAGCAAAATATTTGTTCATATCAGTAGTAACAGGGCCAAAACTAGGATTTATATCACCTGGGGTAAGGCAGAATTTTGGCTCCCCCCATCCTTAATTGTAGGTGTAAATTAAAAAGACCTCATAATGATGCATGTATTGGAAAACAGTATATAATAATAATCAAAGAAATGTATATTGTATAAATAATGTATAATATACATCATATTTTTTAATTAAATAGATAAGATGAAACGAAGAAAAAAAAAATGACTTCATGTATGCAGTGTGAGTTCAGATTATCACCAATGCAATTAATTTCATTTATTTTAGCACATTTATAAGTGGTATTGTATAAACAAGCATTCACATTATACACCCATATGCAGTCTCATGTGATATGATTGCTCCAGAGAGCTTCCAGTGATTGCAGTGAGTAAACACACTTGTGCTTCTTTTTTAATATATGCATTTAAAACTGTCTGGGTGTTGGAGCACACACCGCCTACTTGGTTGTTGAAACAGTGTCCTAATGGAGGCCTCTGATGCTGCAGTCCAAGAAGGTGGACATCTTTGAGGAAGTGAGCCTCAATCTATTTCAAGCACTACCCACTAGGGATTCTTCACTGCCTGTAGAGCTCTTGCCAGTAGGGTGGGCTGCACTGTGTCACTTGCTGCCCTGAGAGATGAGATCCTGGCTATTACTGGGGAGCATGTCCCTCATCAAAGTAGGCATGTCTAATGTTTTTTTCCACCACAACTGGTGCCATAATTCTTAAGGGAACTGCACTTGATGCAGCTGTAGATGGCCTGGGAGATATTTAGTAAAAGCCCCACGAAATCAGGATCACTATAGTCTGAGGTGAGCACTTGATGACGGGGAGACAGGCCCAAAGGCAAAACTCAGACATCAGGCTTCGTAACAACCATAGCCCTCAGCACCCCCTTAATCCTGCGGCTGGGGTACTTGCCCCTCTAACATTCCCCAACCCCACACACATTCCGAGGTTCTGCACTGGTAGTAGATAGGTGATGAGTTCATCTGTAACTTTTTGCAGAAAAATTTGTGATGATTCTCCTAATTTGTTATGGACAGCAGTCAGATTTAGTGTATTAGATCTCTGAGAGACTAGGACAGAATTTATGCAGTGTGTGTCATTTATAGAATGTGATGCTGTAGCATACTTGTCTACATTAAAAATATCTTACCCCTAGGAGTAGCCCGGAGACGAGACACATCTAGCCACTGCAGGGGGCAAAGCCAGACTGCACATTCGTAGGCTGCTCCCACTAAATGCTGCAGTTTGTGGGTAGGGGGTGGATCTTTTATCCCCATCCCATTCATTCAGCTGCTGGATTCTCCGGTCTATCTTCTTATCCTGCCCACTTCAATAGGAAGCAGGTGTGGAGCTGGAGATGCCGCTACTCCTCTGTAGGTGTGGGGGACTGTCTAAATATTTTTTGAGTCTCCTGCAACTTGTGGGAGAGTAGGCTAGTATGTCCTGCAGTATTGTATTTCCAATGCAAGTAATGCATATGGTGCAAAACATAACTACAGTAAGTGACAAAGTCATGCCAAAAATGCAGATATATAAATTGCTTTACAGACATGTAATGACATTGAGGTGTCTGCATTCTCAAGACAAATCATTTATGTAAGTCATCATGAACTATATATATATAATATAATTCTTAAACATTGTATTCAAATTGTTGTAATAGATGTTACACATATGGCACAAGCTGGTAATTGACGGTTGGTTTGTTGTTCACCTGTAGTATAATATCACACAAATGATCACAAATGATCCAGACACAAATTGCCCCATAAAAGTGAACTGACAATGAGATATATGTAATCCAAGGATCAATCAAACACATGCAGTTATCCTCAGTGTAAATCCTATAGATATCAGTCATACAGAAAAAGTACATGGATATAGGTATTGCCTGGATACACTATACATATATACTTTAAATAGAACTCTGCTAGTTATCTACAGTATGCAGAGCTGTTTAGCATATGTGGGACTTGTGGTTATATATATCCATATTTACTGACATTGAATTTCTAATCTCCTGGAGAAGCACAGAGAGGAGATGCTGCAGGGAACTTCGGGAGCCCTCAGAAAAATTCTGTGATTTGCAAGTCTGTAGGGAGAGGGTGGGGCTAAAATGACACAATTTGCATCACTTTAGCCATGCCCCCTCCCTGTAGACCAATGTCACCTATCTTTATAAGGCAGTCTTGTTTGTTTGTTTGTTTGTTAGTAAACCAAAAAAAGTTACAATTGGGCAAAACCATGTTGCACTGCAGGTGTTGCAGATGTAACCTGTGCAGAGAGATTTAGATTTGGGTGGGGTGTGTTCAAATTGAAATCTAAATTGCAGTGTAGAAATTAAGCAACCAGTATATGATATGCACAGAAACAATATAACACACCCAAATCTAAATCTCTCTGCACATATTACATCTGCCTCACCTTCATTGCAACATGGTTTTGTCCAATTGTTAACTTTTTTGCTTTGCTAACAAACCTAAGTAATCCCCTATATGTAGGGTGACCATAATATCCCTTTAATCTGGGACACACATGATTTACACAGGTTTTGCGGCTGGCTAAAATCAAGTAAAATTCAGGCTAGAGTTTAGCTAGCCACAGAACCTGTGTAAATAATAGGTGTCCCAGATTAAAGGGATATTATGGCCACCCTACTTTATGCAGTAACTTACTGATGCATTCAAGGTTCTGCAACAGGCATTCCCAACCTCAGTCCTCAAGGCACATTAACAGTCCAGGTTTTAGTGATATCCATGCTTGAGCACAGATGACTCAAATAGTAACTCAGTTATTTTAATATAACTATATGTTCTGAAGCCTGGATATCACTAAAATCTGCATTGTTGGTGTCCCTATAGGACCAAGGTTAGGAATGCCTATTCTACAGTATGTTCTTAAATGTATTTATATATTGTTACCTATTATTTTGCAGAGTCACAGGATTCCAACTGAAGCAAATCTGCTTCCAAAGGAGAAAACTGTTTCCGAATATTTGCAAACCAATATTTATGATTTCCTGGGAATATCATTCTCACAGGATCGCCCATGTTTTGGAGAAGTCTTGATTGTTGCTTTATTTCCTGAATTATTTTTTTAATCAATAAAATTTCTGTCAAATTAGTCAAATGTGTATTGTCATTAATTAAGTCAAAGATCCAAAGGAGTGAGTAAGAAAACCTTACTGTATGTTGAGAAAACTCAATTGGGTCTAGTGAGCGGCAGTAAGTAAAGTTACCTTAAATATATTTGTTATTGACCAGTTGTGATATAAAGGTGTGCTAATGTAATTGGTGCAAACAACATTTTTCTTGATTTTATTTTTATCAAGAAATGACTGTAGCACTGTATACAAAGTATCCCTGAGTTACACTACCTGACAAAAAATACAACCAAGTGTCTCATAATAGTCACTGTCATCACCGTATTATTGCAAAGTGTTTACTTACTGACAAGCAGTGGCGGCTGGGCCAGGTGGCAGGGTGACATGTTCCTTGGGCCACAGCAATATTTAACACTTTTAGGCCTGCATTAAACTGACCCATTAGTCCGGAGGTGGGGAACGTTTGGCCTTCCAGCTGTTGTTGAACTACACACACCTGCTACAATTTTGCTATTTGGCCATGCTAAAACTATTGGAGGGCATGCTGGGATGTGTAGTTCAATATCAGCTGGAGGGCCAAAGGTTCCCTTTCCCTGCTAGTCAGTGCCTGTTGCATAGGCCACTAAGAGGTCTATTTACTAAGCCTTGGATGGAGATACATCCGACGGAGATAAATTCCCAGCCAATCGGCTCCTAACTGCCATGTCGCAGGCTGGGTTTGAGAAATGACAGTTAGGAGCCTATTGGCTGGGGCTTTATCTCTGTGGGTTTTATCTCCATCCAAGGCTTAGTAAATAAGAGAGAGTGAAGTAGATTCCAAACAGATCCTGCAGCTGGTAACTTTATGCCAATCAGCAGCACTGCCAAACAGATCAAAGCAGAATCAGAAGTAGTGCAGTGCTGCTGTACTCAGCACAGCTTGCTTGCATAAGTGTGCCTCCACCTCCCAGCATGTGCAGGTTAGCAGGCTTTGCTTGTTCTAGCTTCTCCTGCTCCATCACTTTGTGGCCTGCAGGGCCAGACCCATGTATATGGATATGCTGGGAAGTAGAGCACCAAGTAGAAGACGACACTCATCTAAGCAGCTGACACCCAGAGGCAGAAGGGAGGACTGCAGGGCCAGACCCATGTATATGGATATGCTGGGAAGTAGAGCACCAAGTAGAAGACGACACTCATCTAAGCAGCTGACACCCAGAGGCAGAAGGGAGGACTGCAGGACCATTGCTCTATGCTGGCTCTGAGCAGATTATAGCAGCAAACATCTGAGAACACAGGCATACTACAGGCATACTACAGGCAGCCTGGTCAGTGTATAATGGAGGATGAAGAGGGGGGAGAGATGAATAGGCATACCATACTAACACATTTCTATAAAGTAAAGGTTTGTGGGACACTTCTACTGTGGTTGAATAGAGCATGGTGGTCCTGGGGATGGGAAAGAGGTGACTAGGGTTGGCATGATGTGCCAGCCCTCCTGTATTGACAAGAAAGGTAGTAATGAAAGTCATGTGCAAGATCACCTGCAAAGAATGTCCCAATATGTTGCAATAAGAAATGGTATTTAATTGGCCAAGATTGCTGTTATTGTTAAATATGCTCCATAGGGATCTATTCAATTGGTGCCGGTTTTTCCAACAGTTGGAAAAAACTGGACTTTTCAACAGAAATAGGTCAAATTGGCATTCAACTTATTCAATGACAGTGCTGTTTTTCCGACAGTCAGAAAAAACGGCACATGTCGAAAAACAAGTGGATTGGCTGTGCCCCCCCAGCAAGTGTCACCCCTAGGCATGTGCCTCACATGCGTACTGTGTAATACACTGTAGTACTCAAAATGACAAACCAGTCCATAGCCTGAGGATTATACAGGTTTTTAATAGGTTTATGGAATTTATTCCAAAATCGCAAAATAACTACAGTACATTTAAAAGGCTCATTCATATAATATAGTATGCAATAGTCATATACAGAAAATATAGGTTACTGTCATAATACACTGTTCTCCTGTCAAACACCATGTAGGCTTTTTTCTAAATATCTAGGAGTGCAACTTGAACTTTGTGGGACCCATAGCAAAATCTTGAGAGCACCCCTGCCATTGTCACTAAAGTGCCCCTTAGGGAAGCAGGAGAGAGAGCATGAGGGGAGTGATAGACAAGAAGGGTGTCATGGGAAGAGATATAGAAGAGCAAGAAGAGAGTGTTTGAGAGGAGAGAGGAGAGGACAGGTAGAGAGAAAGAGAGAGATAGAGAGAGAGAGAGAGAGAGAGAGAGAGAGAGAGAGAGAGAGAGAGAAAGGGGGTTTCATGGAAAAAGAGGGAATAAGAGAAAGAGACAGAGAGAAGAAAGAAAAAGTATGCCAGAAAGATAAAAGGGATGAGAAGGAAAAGAGAGATTGCATCAGTAAGATAGAGAGAGGCAGGGGAGGAGCAAGAGAGGGAGGGAATTAAGAAGGACTGAGAGAGATAAAGTGTCAGGGAGTGAGAGATAAAGAGAGTGGAGAAATAAAGAGTAAGAGGGATTGTCACGGAGAGAGAGAGTGCATCAGGGAGATAAAGTGTCAGAGATAGAGAGAGAGAGTCAGGGAGAGAGAGGCAGTGTAAGGGGGAGAAAGAGGGAGAGAGAGACAGTGTCAGAGATAGATTTTGTAGGGAGAGAGAGACACTGTCAAGGAGAGAGAGATATGGGGGGTAATTCTGAGTTGATCGCAGCAGGACATTTTTTAGCAGTTGGACAAAACCATGTGCACTGCAGGGGAGGCATATATAACATGTGCAGAGAGAGTTAGATTTGGGTGGGTTATTTTGTTTCTGTGCAGGGTAAATACTGGCTGCTTTATTTTTACACTGCAATTTAGATTGCAGATTGAACACACCACACCCAAATCTAACTCTCTCTGCACATGTTACATATGCCACCTTTGCAGTGCACATGGTTTTGCCCAACTGCTAAAAAAATTCCTGCTGAGATCAACTTGGAATTACCCCCATGGTGTCAGGGAGAGAGAGATACAGGGTCAGGGAGAGAGATATAGAGAGAGACAGTGTCAGGGAGAAAGAGAGAGTGTGTCAGGGAAAGAGTGTGTCAGAGAGAGAGAGACAGGGTCAGTGAGAGAGATAGTGACAGAATCATGGAGAGACAGATTCTGACAGAGAGAGGGAGATAGAGACAGTGTCAGTGAGAGAGAGTGAAAGTGAGAGAGATTGTGTCAGGGGGAGAAAAACAGTGGTGGTCATTCCGAGTTGATCGCTAGCTGCTGTTGTTCACAGCGCAGTGATCAGGCTATAAATTTGCATTTCTGCGCATGCACCACAATGTGCACACGCGTCATACGGGTACAAAGGCCTTTGCGGTTTTGCCCATGTTCTAGCAAAGCTTTCAGTCGCACGGCACAATGCAAGAAGATTGACAGGAAGGGGGTGTTTCTGGGTGGCAACTGACCATTTTCAGGGAGTGTTTGGAAAAAAGCAGGCGTGCCGGGGAAAATGCAGGCATGGCTGGGCGAATGCTGGGCGGGTGTGTGACGCCAAAAGCCAACCCTCCAACGTTAGAATCAACGCACACAAAGAGTAAGTCCAGAGCTGGTCTTGTTCTGCACAAAATGCTTTTGCAGGTGCCCTGCTGCACAGGCATTTGCACTTCTGCAATGTGAAAATACACTCCCCGGTGAGCGGCGACAATGCATTTGCACGGCTTCTAAAATCTGCTAGTGAGCAATCAACTCGGAATGATCCCCAGTGTCAGGGAAAGAGAGACAGTGTAAGGGAGAGCAAAAAGAGACAGTGTCAGGAAGAGAGAGAGTGTGTCAGGGAGAGAGACACACAGTGTCAGTGACAGTGGTTTATATATACATAAAGAACTAGTATTTTATTGGCTGGTTCCTGACATCCATGTTAGCAGTATTGCCCATTGTGCATGGAGGTGATCCTCGCTCTAAACTTATGTTGTAGTGAGATCTTAATTATCATAAAGACTATGGCTAATGATGTTAAAAGGGGTCCTTGTAGCTACAGATCCATAGCAGTTGGCATGGATATGTTGGGATAGTGATTTATTTGTCAAGCACTAAGGGTGATATAAATTTGTGAAGGTAGTAGTCAAATATATAAGTATCTAGAATTATTTTTTATTATTATTTAGTATTTACTCTCAATAATTAAAGCTCAGTACTCCTGCATATATTTATAATTGAAAAGGTTTCTTTACAAAACACTTTTTTTCTAAGTACTCTCACTGGTAAAATTGTCATTGTACCCACCATAGGCAATCTCTGGAGGGGGTGCAGGTCTGTTTTCCCAGAAACCACTCTCCTCTTGGCAAGTGACTCAAATTAAGAGAACAATAGTAATGGGTAATGGTATATAATATGATTCCTAGAGCTGCTGCCACATCATGCAGTTTAAGGGACTGAGAAATACTGCTGCACATGCCCAGTAGTAGTAGTAGCTTCTTCTAGCAAGTTTGCTATATATGTGGATTTGAGTCCTCAGTCAGTGCACTGGACGAGAGACTAGCTACCAAATAGATGAGACAGGAGTCTTACCATGACATGGGCTAATGTGTGCTTAGAAAGTGCAGTACTTGTTCTATTTTGTTTGTGAATTTATTTATTATGGTAGGTGTACACCTTTTCCCGACCACTTATTTATATTATTTAAAAATGTTTGATACAGCCTATACTATAGACTATATATAGTATTTAATATTAATACTGCATTCCATACAGTATCCAGTGTATAAAAATACCAATGTTTACATTAATTTCCAGGGTTGTTACTAGACTTTTCTACCTCTACCACAGACTCTTGCACTTGCTCCAATGTTCCACAGAGTGGGAAATTGTGGATTGCATTTGGAAACCCCCTCTAGAAATCCTGCATTTGACACTGCCTATGGTTAGGCCACACTATCAAATGCCCAATCCCATTTCAGCTTGGAAGTGTTACAGCATTAGGTCCTTTTTAGTTCTGGGACTGTAGGCCATTTGGGGAATACCAATTTCTGTAGGTTTGACAACTGCCAGAACCAGATACAGTTTATCTAATCTTATATGTTGCTGTAATTATCAAAGGACTTCTCATTGGCCATCCAATTTCCGTATGAATAGACAACCCATAGTAGAAGCCATTATTAGGCAACATATATGCTACTTTTTTACTTAGTTTCCATCTGAGATATACTACCAATATTTTTTGGCAACACATTCTGATGTGTTATACTGTACTGTTGACATAATGCATGGTTTTTGAGAGACTTTCAGTCAAGAAGTGATTATTTCACGAACATGGACAGCTTTAAACCAATCACTTACTGTGATAACTAATGGCCACTACAGGAGTGAGCCCCAGCTCTGTGTATAGTGCCACCTTCATTGTTCAGTTTTATATATATATATATATATATAGAGATACTGTGAACTGGCACTCCCTCCTCAAACAACAGCATTGCTCCGGTGCCTTCCCAATGCAGGTGAGACAGTGTTACAAAGAAGAGGCGGCACTCGGAGACTGTAATGGTCAAAATTGTATTCCACACAAACGATCCAACGTTTCGGGGGTACTTACGCCCCCTTTGTCAAGGTTTCGGGGGTACTTACGCCCCCTTTGTCACCTTGACAAAGGGGGCGTAAGTACCCCCGAAACGTTGGATCGTTTGTGTGGAATACAATTTTGACCATTACAGTCTCCGAGTGCCGCCTCTTCTTTGTAACACTATATATATATATATATATATATATATATATGGAAAGAGAGGGGAAGAGGACAAGCGCCTGATGGTGCAGTAATTTTCACACTTGGTTTAGTGACGCGAAAACACTCATAAAGGTAATCTGCGTACCAGATGAGGGATTTTGTATCATGCACATCAAACACTATTGCTCTGGTCTTCAGTCTGTTGCTCACAACAAAGGAGGGCTATAAACAAAAAACATAAAAAACACCTCTCATGGTGCAGTATTGTTGTATCGATTTGAAGGATATTCAGCACCTCTGTGGGTATTATGCATACCAAAAGGTTGGAATAGATCACAAGGAGTCTTTGTCCTCCAATTTGTAATTGACACTGCAGCGGAATCTAAACCCTGTGATCCAGGCTCTCTCTTTGGGCAGTGCAGCAGGGGTGTGAGCACACCTTGGGGGGAGATGAGAAGGCAGCGGCAGCACCCTCCACATATGGTACTCTCTGCGATGTAACGGTCGGGTTGGCCCTGTGATTTGGTAGTATTCATGTACTGCACTAACTCTATTATTGGTTGCACTTGCTTGGTGCCCACTGGGTCTTCCTCTGATTTATACACCTATTTAGGCTTACCACACTATCCCTTTAAACCGGGACACTCATGACTTGCACAGGTAGTGTAACAGGAGTCTTGCTAGTATGTGCTCTGCTACTAAAATTCCACCAACGACCGACTCCAGGCTTGTGCAGAAACAACAAAAACCATTTATTCAGGTAGCTAAAAAACAAAGATATACATAAAACAAAGATCACTGACTTTAGTATAATCTACCAGGGAGGTTAGGCCCCTGCCTCACTCCCTCTTACTTAATAAGGAACCCTTCAGGTCCTGGCATCCTGACACTAGTGGCCCAGCCCCCTGGATCAACTGTCCATAGCAGGCCTATCACCTGGACACTAAGTGCCTTCAGGAGCCCTGACTCATTGGAGAAGCTCTGCTTTAAACCCAGCACCCAGGTTCTGGCTGATGAAGCAGCTTCTTGGGGTAAGAAGCCTAAAAGACCTGGTCTGGGCCAAAAAGATGGGAACCTGGTCCATCCACACTTCCCTCCTACCCCCAGGACCACGTGTAGCTTACAGGTGGCAAATTACCTCTCCTGCCACAGTATATATACTGTATAACTGAACAATGAAAGCGGCACTAGAAGGCTTCAAACATACGTGAATGTAGTGCTTTAATTTAAGACATCTACATTTCAGGGTACCATCCCCATTGTCAGGATGATACAAGTGTAATAAAATCAGTGAATAAATACCTTAATGCCAGAGGTACTCCCCGCCGCCTCCCGCTGCGCTGCCTGGCTTTCAGTTACATCTCCGCCGGTCCTCCTGGAAGTGACAGAACTCTGGTCCATCCAGCATGTGCATTTAATCTATCTTCTAAACTGCTTACAACAGTGGAAAGTAAGGTGTTAAGTAGGGGACAGTCATTCATTCCCACCAGTGACATTGACCTACTACAGTGGAAAATAGACACCTTTAAACTTACATGGAAATTGAAATAACATTTTAATAAGCAAGAATCGATGAGAGAATGTGGGGAGGCACCACCTTTACCAGCACAGGTTAGAGAACTAACCAAACCTACCTTTGAACCTATTTCAACCAACCCATCCATTAAGACTTTTCAAAGGACGGTGTAAATAGCTGCAGATGAACCCTTCCCCAGATATTATTTGGACCTGCCTAGTGCAGAAAGGGCAGCATTGAAAAATCTAGGAACAAGGGAGACATAATTATTAGAAGTGCAGATAAGGATGGGGCGATAGTTACTATGGATACTGACAAATATAAAGCTGAATGTGTATGATTATTGTCAGCTGAAAATACTTATGGCTGTCTCACAACAGGTCCAACTACTCAATTTAAGTTGGAGTTAAATGTACTACTGGCATATGCAGTGGCTGATAATATTATCCTGCTTACTGTCAGTTAAGCTCTGTTGAATGAATATCCGATAGTTCCAGTTTTCTATGTGATTCCCAAACTTCATAAGGACCCGCTTAACCCCCCAGACTAACCAATTTTTTTTCGCCAGGGGATTGTTATGCGAAGCCTTATCAGTATAAAGTGATGTGTTTTTACAACAATGTATATAGAACACCTATACACACTTAAAGGATACATTTATGCTTTTGAAAAAACTGGATATGCTAGGCAAACTTCCTTCTGATATTACTTTAGCTTCAATAAATGTTCCGAGTCTATGTACAAGAATTAGCCATGGGGCAGGTGTGGCAGCGATTAGACATTTCATCACCAATAACCCCCTATACACGGGTCCAGATATAGATTATTTTTATATATTGATGTATATGCACAACACTTCAAGCACTTTATTAAGTAATTGATTGCAGACAAAACATTTTTCACTATAATGTTATATTTGTATGACTAATTGATATTATGAACAGTTGACATAATGTATATGTTGGTGTAGTTATTTATGTGGGTTACTATGGTTACATTATCTAGCATGCTGGACAGACTGGAGTTCTGTCACTTGCAGGAGGACTGGAGGAGATGTGACCAGAAGCCAGGCAGGGAGTACCTCTGACATGAAGCTTAAGGTTCATTGATTTTTTTAAATTTGCATCATCCTGACAATGGGGCTGCGACCCCAAAAAAGTATATGTCTTAAATCAAAGCACTGCATAATACGCCATTATAAGTCCAGGGGTACTGCTGTATAAGTCGTAGAGTGGAGAAGATGAGGATGGTCATCAAAATGAATTATAAATTCCTCCAGGAAGACATTTTTTTTTCTTTGTATCATGTTCTGTTTGGGGCCTAGATTTTAAAAGTGCCATCCTGTCTGACACTGCAGTGCCACTCCTAGATGGGCCAGGTGTTTGTGCCGCC
The DNA here is from genome assembly GCF_028390025.1 of Pseudophryne corroboree. Taxonomy (NCBI): domain Eukaryota; kingdom Metazoa; phylum Chordata; class Amphibia; order Anura; family Myobatrachidae; genus Pseudophryne; species Pseudophryne corroboree. The sequence continues at coordinate 132,135,451 of NC_086452.1, forward strand.
CACTTGTGTCTCTTAGCTTGGTCATCCAGCGACCTCGGTGCACCTCTTTTTTTTCCCATCATGTGATGTTTGGGGCCTAGTTTTTAAAAGTGCCATCCTGTTTGACACTGCAGTGCCACTCCTAGATGGCCCAGGTGTTTGTGCCGCACACTTGTGTCACTTAGTAAAGTCATCAAGCTACCTCGTGCAACCTTTTGGCCTAAAACCAGTATTGTGAGGTGTGAGGTGTTCAAAATAGACTGGAAATGAGTGGAAATGAATGTTATTGCGGTTAATAATACCGTAGGATCAAAATTACCCCCAAATTCTTTGATTTTAGCTGTTTTTTATTTTTTTTTCCAAAAATCATCCAGATCTAAAACCAAAACCCAAAAGGGTGGTTTTGGCAAAATCTATCCAGATCCAAAACACAAGTGGGGAGCAAGATCCAAAACCAAAACACAAAACACGAATAATGGCCGCCACACATCTCTAGTTTTAAGTCTTCGAGTTCCACCTTCGTTGTTTAGTTATGCATCGGGGTATTCACTCCACTAAGGAAGGCACCGCAAGCAAGCATTCCAGCAGCAAGGGGACTGCAGGAGTGCCGGCTCAAAGGTAAAGAAAAATAAATAAATAAACTAATAATAATAATTTATATATATATATATATATATATATATTTATACAGCAAATTGAACTCCGGCACTTGGATCTGTCCCTATTATGGGACTGTCTTGCTCAGGTGCCCTCCTCTGGGGACTAAGTCCATATGGAACGGTGGAGCGGGCACGGTGCTGTTTCACTGGAGTCATTGTTTACATCTCTGTTACCAGGTTGCGTTGCCATGGACGCGCCCCTGGGCGCCGGTGCGTCACTTCCACGGAGACACTGGTGACGTCAGTCTGGTGGCCGGGATGGCGCGGCCAGCGGCATATGCACGTGGGGATGTTCTTATTGGGGGTAAGTGGTATTTATTTGCACAGATTGTCATTTTGCACTAATCCTGACGAAGGGGGAGACCTCGAAACGTTGATATGCACTAACATGAAGTTTGTTGCCGTTTTGAAGACTCTGAGTGCCGCCTCGTCATTGTATGCTGGTTTATATATATATATATATATATATATATATATGGGTGTGGTTCATCAAATCGACAGTATCTAGGTCGACAATGTTTAGGTCGACAACTATAGGTCGACAGTCACTAGGTCAACATGAATGGAAGGTCAACAGGGTTTCTAGGTCGACATGTGCTAGGTTGACAGGTCTAAAGGTCGACATGAGGATTTTTTTTTTCTTGGTGTTGTTTTCTTCGTAGAGTGACCGGGATCCCAAATTAGTGCACCGCGTCCCCTCGCATAGCTCGCTTCGCTCGCCATGCTTCAGGCATGGTGCCTTCGCTCCACTACCGCTTTGCTCGGCACAGATTACCGTTCCAATCGTACTCCACGTGGATCGTTAAGTATGAAAAAAATTAAAAAAATATTTTTTAAAATACTCATGTCGACCTTTAGACCTGTTGGCCTAGCACAGGTCGACCTAGAAACCCTGTCGACCTTCCATCCATGTCGACCTAGTGACTGTCGACCTATAGTGGTCGACCTAAACATTGTCGACCTAGATACTGTCGATCTTCAGACCGGATCCCATATATATATATATATATATATATATATATATATACATTATTTTTCCCATGGATGACCGGCCATCCAATTAAAGCAAGCAGGGAACCTGGGTGCCTTCCCTTTCACATGGAAATACCAGTGATACAGTAAGAAAATGGGCGTCACTCCACGTATTTTAATAAGTAACCGGAAATGTGTGGGGGCAGCTGTGACCATGTGTCTTTCACTTGCACAGGGTGGTATAAAGGTAAACTTTGTTTTATATCATATTATCCTGACGAAAGGTGTTTATAAAAGGCATTTGAAACGTTGATATTGATAATAAAGTAATGTATATACATATACATACACATATTGACAGGTGCAGCACTCCTGGCATCTTAAATAACTTACAGCTAGATGCGTCATCGCTTGGAAAGTGATAAAATGGAGAGTGAAAATGCACCAGCCAATCAGGTCCTAACTGCCATGTTACAGGCTGTGTTTGAAAAATGGCAGTTAGGAGCTGATTGGCTGGTGCTTTTTCACTCACCATTTTATCACTTTCCAAGTGATGACGCATCTAGCTCTTAGACTGATACAAGCATGCTAAGTTATTTAAGACACATGGGGGTAAATTTACTAATATTGGAGTTCTGTTTAAGATGGGATGTTGCCTACAGCAACCAATCTGATTCTACTTCTTATATATATATATATATATATATATATATATATATATATATATATACAAATAGAGGATGGCCCGGCACTCCACTCCCAACAATCACATCTGCTGCGGTGCCTTCCCAGTGGGAAATGCTGCACAATCCCAGATAGACAATATAGATGTAATAGGGCGGCACTCATACAGACTCCACAGCTTGAGCAAAAAGTGACGATTTATTCAGCCAACATGTTTCGGGGAACGTAGCCCCGTCCTCAGGGCCAGACAAAACATACCTCATAATGACAAGACTTATATAGTGAGGACAACACCAAAACATTAAGTGCAAATCATACTCACCTGCCACGAGGCGCTGCCGCCCGCCGGACCGTCCAGCCACACTGCCGTGTCTCCTTCCAGTGACGTCAGCGGCACGCCGCGTCGCAGGCGAGTATCCCAGGCAACCAAGCTGTGTACTCTGGTGGTCACCTAGGGAACATTGAATACCGAAACTTTATACAATACTGACACACAAAAACTGACAGTAATAATGTTACTAAACTAACATTATTGAACTAACAAAAAGTGCACATAATAAAATCAAGGAAGGCTCTAGTTAAGTCTGGGACTATCGTGGCTGTGAGTGCTGAACCTGACAGAAAAACTCAGTACTCCTGAAGGGTTACTAATACATGGTTGTTACGATATCTAAATACTAAAAGTAATAAAAATATTGTGAATTAAGGAGAATCAACATAGATCAGGAGGCTAAGGGAGCATAGATAGGGTCGATATAATATATCTACAGAAAACATTGCAACCCCAAATTCCCTGCACTCCAGGCATATACTGACCGGCTCCGGTGTCCTCCTCTGGGGTGCGATCCCCAATAAAGTGGAAGGTCAATACAATAGGTGGCACTCGGAGACTTGGGTGTGCTTTATTCAAGTGACATTTCGGGGATTTCTCCCCTTCTTCAGACAAAGCCAAGTGATAACAGTGAGCTTAAATACACAATGCATAAACTTACACCCTCCCTGTTTGTGTCAGTGGAGCCCAAGTCTCACCAGCCGCCTTCCTGTAGCGAGCAATTTCGGTCACGGCTGCCTCCATTGCGCTGGTAGTGCCATCACTCATCCGGCTGCAGGGACCATGGCAACCAGCTGAAAACAACAACAAGGGATGACATTACAAAACCTCACAGTGCAAAACAATAACTTATAGGAGCAGAGGCGGCATTCACATAGTATGCGTCCTCTGCATGTGTGAAAAAACATCTTATACTTAGTGCTAAACATCTATATGTAATCAAAACAACGTGCTCACATATTCTGCTATGTGATCTGTATATTAGACAAACAAACTATCTGTGGTAAATATGTAACAATAGTAGAATTAATAAAAATCTATAAAACTGTTGTAAAATATACATTAAACATACTTTTGTATCAACATAATCTACAGTATGTTAGAATAGAATAGTTTACGTTAAAGTGTGCTTTTTGGTGACATTCCCTATATTACTGCCATCTTGTAGCCAAATTGAATACCATATTTGTGTATCCAAAAGAAATACACCTTAGGGCAAATAATCAGATTCATTTTATGTAAAAAAAAAATTGTATTCTTTTTTATAATCTTTTTTTAAAACATAAGGCTACTAAACCACTAAGGCATGGGATATACTACTCTACACAAATCAGCTTATAAGAAATGACTTAATGTAAGTGATTCATTGAGGCCTTTGGGGGCAACACAATTCAGGCGGAAAATCCATCTGGATTCTAGTTGTAATAATAATTTGCCCCTATCGCCTCCCCATCTGGGTGCTGGAACGTGATCTATGGCTTTATACTTCAAACTGGCTAGATTGTGTTTATGTGCTGCAAAGTGACGTGCCACGGGTTGTTCACTGTCCCCAGTGATCAGGGCTGCTCTGATAGCTGATCTACGTTGGGTAAGACGTACTTTTAATTGACATTCCATTTTCCCTACATAGTACAGCCCACATGGGCAAATAATGACATATATCACATATTTGCTAGTACATGTTAATATGTTAATAATATGTTAAATGGTTTTTTCTCATTTAAGCTTTTTTCTTCTTGAATTTACAGTTTCGTCATGTGTTTGTGAGTCAATTTTAAGGACATTAATTAAAAGTTAAGTATTTAAAGTATGACATTTTTATAAGAGTGCCCCAGCAAGTAGAGTTTTATTTTCTTTTGCCCATTTTAACTACAGCATAATGTGGAGACCATAATTTAATCAAAGAAAGGTATTTTGATATGATGTTTGAGTGTGGAAAATTGTTTAGTAGATACTTTGTGGATGTCTCTGGAAGTGGCTGTATTTTTGTTTTGTATATGTATTTTTTTTCCTTTTTTTGTTTTTGTTTTATAGAATTTAATACATTGGATGCTATGGGCAACATCACCAGTTCTAAAAACTCCCGCTTTTGTTAATTTACCCCACAGAGTCTATATGGCGTTTAATTGCTGATGATGTGTCAATGGATTATGTACATGGACTGCAATTGCTTGTAAAAAACTGGTTTAATGACTGTAAATGTACAGTCAAGAGTAAATTATCTATCGTGCAAAATCATTCAAAGGGCACAGGTGGCAGTCTACCTCTAGAAATTCTATTTCTAGAAAGGGAGAAGAAAATACAAGAAATTATCCCTCCAGTGGCTGTTGCTGGTGGAGGAATTGATACTAGTGCTTTCAATTTCACCATTGGTTAATTTAGAGAAAGTATTTTAATGATGTAATGAGGAAAATCTAATCACATGACATAAAACAATTCCATCTTGCACGTCCTTTCTTTGCATTATGTGATGTTTGGAGCTTTGCTGACTGTGACAACAAACATTTGTATAATTAATAAAATTGCCACCCTGTCTGCCACTGCATTGTCAAAGCCCAAAACTGGAGATTAGGGCCAGTGCACATCTTTAGACTAAAGTAGCCCAGTATCAAAGGTTGCACATTCATTTCACTGCATACTGTAATTTTCTTAATTGGGAAAAAGATGCATGTGATCATAACGGACCCAGAACAATCACTGCAGAATTTACGGTTTTTTAAACATGATGTTTCTCTTGATGTGTACTGTATTTGTTTAATGCCATTTTCAGTGGGGTAATATTACAAGCAATCAGCTAAATAGCAAAATTGCCAGTGTGTAATAAAACAACTGTTATCATGGTAAGACTTGCAATACATACATTACAATAATATCCAGGGACGGCTCCAGAGCTCTGTCTATGTTAGATAGACAGTACTGTCTATGTTAGATAGACAGTACCAGTGGCGATTCCAGAGCAAAGGCTGCAGCTCAGTTCAAAATTCAAATATGGGAGGCCCTCCAACTGCCCGTGAGTCAGTTTGAAATTGCAGTTGGTGACAGTTTGTGGCTCCACTATTTGAAATTTTAACTGACCTGCAGCCTTTGCTCTAGAACCACCACTGGTACTGTCTATCTAACATAATATAAATAAATAAATTAAGTATCTAATAAAAGTCATTCTTAAACTGTAAGCACCGTTTGACTTTACAATGAAGATGTCACACATGCGCAATGGCGGTTTTGAAAAGCAACACCTGGTGGACGAACACATTTATTGCACTGACCAGAAAAACAAATCATTACACAGCAACTGAATATGCTACACTGCAGCTGAATATGCCTCCCTGCGACCAGGCACAGGCATACTTAATACAATTAGTATTTTGCATAACATGCCACACGGAGGATAGATAAGAGTGGCTACATCTGTATAATGCCAGAAACTTGGTGATTTTCTGTGCATGCATCAATGCACGTTTCTTCAGGAGAGGTGCCCATGGACATCTATAGCTGTTACAATAAAATCATCAGTAGATGAACTCTAATTTTTGAAACCAGATATGAAATGTGCCATCTGATTTCAGAATTGTCAGATGTAGGGATAATTTGTTATTTTTATTAGACTACTACACTTGTAAGAAAATTCTGTGTGACGGGACTATGGGGTATATTTATTATCATGCTTTAAACCTGATGATTGCATTTATTGTTGCCGCTTGTAGCAAACAGAAATCAAGAATGTATCAAAAACACACACGCACTGGAGCCCATCCCTGCAATGCGAAGGATTAAGGGGGGTACTGATGGGAGGGATGTGTGCTGAGCGATCTTAGCACAGACCGCTCAGCCACATCTCTCCTCCTGCTCAACACAGCGCAATGTGCTAAGAGGGGGAGGGGGGGGCGGAAAGGAGGCCGCTCACTTCACACAGTGGTGAGTTGAGCAACCCGCTAGATTGAGCCTGTGCTTAAAATCTAAGCAATCTAGTCAGATTGTTTAGATTTTAAACACGGATCTCTCCATGTGTACCCCCCTCAAGTGATCACTCCACTTTTAACACTTCTCCTTTGCGCGTGTGCCTGCGCTCATTCCACTGCACTTGTGCACAATTCACATCCCTGCAAATGTTGTTATGTGTAAACTATAGGCTATAATGTTTAATTCCATTTGAAGATTATGTTAGCTCCTGGACCAAGCTCAATAATTGAAACTATGGAAACCTATGAGGACTGCTTTTCCAGCCGGAAATGGGGGACAGCAGCAGCTCCAAAATCTGTAGTGTTCCCTGTAGATACATTCAGGTGGTAATTAATACTTGTGAGTGCACCCAGAAAATGTGTGTTATTTGGGGATATGAAGTAGCAAACATGTTTTAACACCTTCAGTGGCAAGTTTTTAATTTAAAAACACACACTGGGGGGGGGGCTGTTTTTAAATGTCAGTGGGAGAGGGGGGAAGGTGCAGAGGGCGCAACTAAAGGGACATGGCGAGTTAATCGCCTGACATCGCCAGCAGGCAACGCCCGCGGGGATCGTCAGCCCCAGCACTGATTCCCGGCTGCTTTGTGGCACCCGGGAATTAGCATAATGATTTTACTGCTAAGCCTGCCCCTCAGCCAATGGGAGTCCTGGGATCGGGCTAAACTCCATAATGAAGCATACTAATTCCCGGGCGCCATGTACACTGCACGGCTGTCCCTGAGATATCAGTCAGTAATATGCATGGAAATCTTCCAGGGTTGCCAGCACTGTCATCATTGGCAAGCCCGGAAGATTTTCGGGCATGCCACTGAAGGGGTTAATTTACACTGAACATACAGTAATGTTAATACACCTAATGGCTTAGAATTGGATAACTGAGAGCATTGTGAGTTATGAGGCTCTGATCTGAAGACGACACATTCAATTTCCACCTAGAATTATTGTAATGTACATCTTTAGTAGAAAAAGGATGACACAACCAGGTTTAAGGTCAATGGAAATACCTGTGGTGGGGAACAGCAGGAAGTAGGCCAGACAGTAAATATAGGGGGGTTAGCAATGCTCCTAGGGGTGGAAATAATCTCTGTGCTCCCTATGTCAAGTAGAAGCAAAAACCTTAACTGCCCAACAGCCTACGAGGGCAAAACAGTTCACCATTGGTGCCAAATCATCAATGGTTGATAACTATTGATGGTTGATGGCTATACCAATAATAGAAAAGTAGAGGTAATCACGTTAATGCAGCCTGGTTCTCTGAGGGCTTCAGACTATATCTGTGCAGAATAAAGTCCATCACCTTACAACTGTTCTTATTTTACCTACAGCTAAGCAAACGAGATGAGTAAATAACTTACATAAGTATTTCCACTACCAGGATGAGAATTTAATAATAAATGTGGCAAAATGACAGCATAAATTAAAAACAAACATAGTTCATAAGAACAGTAAACTAAGATTAATCTGGCAGTACATAAACTTCATACAGGTGGATAAAGTACATAAACGATGCTATAAATGAGAAGTTGTGGAACAATAAATAAGAAGTGTGTACAATAACTGCCTGAGGCTAAACTCCTACTGCTCAGTGTTGGCAGTAATGTGAGCCAAAGCACAACCTCTGGGCAGTCTGAAAAATCCCAGCCATTTGTGAGCAGTAGGACATTATAATAAAGGCAGAACAGGCAATATTTAGGGTCAAAGGATAATAGTGGGAGCTAAGCTACCCTATCCATTCAAGATTGCATTGCCGGCTGAAAATGCAGAAAGGACCTCTAGACTAAAGTAGCGATGAGCGGGTCTGGTTCTCAGACAACCAGACCCTCCTGAACTTTAGGATTCGACTACTGATCTGAGATTGGCTTGGGGTTTCCCGCCAGACTCAGATCCAAAAAGCAAAGCAAAACGTCATCATCCCATTGTCTGATTCTCATGTGGTTTTTGATTCTATAAAGGTCCCAGTGACCGGTGCAGTTTTTACTCCAGTATGTCGAGTGCACTGAACGGACATGGCCGCAGTGCTGAGGCATGTGGCATGGGCGTGGGGAGTCTGTCTGCATTCAGTGACAACAAGGGGTGATCTTCCATCATCAACAGTCCATGAGTGCTGGTGAATCAGACAAGGGGTGATCTTACCTGTGCATACATACAGGGGCTCTGCCTGTCCCAGTGTTAAAAAAGCCAGTATACTGTGTGTGTACATCTATGTGCTGGTGTGTTTCCAGGGGTGCTGTCATCTGGTGTATCTGACAACAAGGGGTGATCTGTCCATATATATCCAGGGACTCTGTCATCCCCGAAGTTAAAAAAGCCCGGTATACTGTGTGTGTACATCTGGAGGCTGGTGTGTCATATAATCAGTATCAGTCCATGGGTACTGTCAACCAGTATATGTAGAAAGAACGGATTATCAAATAATACCTTTGGCGCTATTAATGGGTTGCTTTTCTTACAGCGGCTAAATAACGGGGTTAGTTAAGCCCCACAACTAGAACAACAACAAATAAAGTATTAGCGCTTGGAAACTGGATAAGAATTTTTCTAATAACAATTTTAATAAATTGATTTAAAAAATGATGATATTGTTGCAACAAATAATAAAAACACAGTGTATTAGATTTGATTTGGGCATAACATAGCACTGCAAAATCAACAAAGTTCCATATACTTAAGTATGGTTTGTTAGCCGGTACTCAAATAAGCCAATTCATCCTCAAAAGCAGCTGCCACAGTCCAGGAACAATTGCAAGCGAATGGAAAATACCAACTGCTGTTGTAATAGACCTTACGTGGCTGGTTCAAGATGTTACTTGGTTCAATTGATTTGCTCAGGTCAAATATTGCAGATGTCCAATTCGCAGATGATAGTAGTTCCTATATCCGACTTCTAGGCTTTTAGAAAGAATTGAGGAAATAGAGTCCAGCTGTCCCACTGACGTGTTTCGGTGCCGTGTGGGGCGTGGACAGTGGTATCTTTTGTTGTTCTTATCCTTTAGCGGCGAGCCACGCATATATTTAGTTTTAGGATTGTTAGTAGCTCCTAGCCTTCTGTTTGCTTTAGTTAGAGGTCCCCTTGTTATTATCCTGTCTCGGTTCACGCCTTGTCTCACTCTAAGACCTGGGGGCATCGGAGTTGGGCAGACCTAATCCCCCCTTCAAACGCGGCTGTCGTGGGCCCAAGAAACCATAGTCACTCAGGCGTGAACTGACCGCACGGGTAAAACAATGGAGGTAGGGTGCTAGGGGCTATTTCCATACCACACCTTATTTCAGCGTCACCTCCTGGTGCTCTGGACTCACTACGCAACATCTCTCTAGTTCTGAGCACCAGGAACCTAACATTATCACCGGGCAAAATAAATAAATATATAAAGAGTTATTTGTATTTGGTGGGCATTGAAATTCGGCCAACCAGATTAAGGAACTAACTCAGATGGTTCAGAATCTTACTCTTCGGGTGAGATCGCAGGAAGATCTTTTGCAAGCCTCCCCGAGTATGATTCCAGAACCAAAGATGCATCTTCCTGACCGTTTTTCGGGTAACCAAAAGTATTTTTTTAATTTCAAGGAAGCTTGTAAACCTTATTTTCATTTAAGGCCCCGATCCTCTGGTACTGAGTCTCAACGGGACGGGATTGTGATGTCATTACTACAAGGCGATCCGCAAACCTGGGCTTTTGGGCTAAAAGTCGATGATGTTGCCTTACTATCTGTAGATGCCTTTTTTAAGTCCTTAGGCCTTTTGTATGATGACCCTGATAGAGAAGCGTTGGCTGAGAGCCACCTGCGTGCACTTAAGCAAGGGAAAAATCCAGCAGAGGCGTATTGTACTGAGTTTTGCCGTTGGTCGAACAACTGTGGCTGGAATGACCAGGCCCTGCGCAGTCAGTTTCGCCTCGGTTTGTCTGAAGTTATTAAAGACAGTCTCCTTCAGTACCCCGCTCCAGAGACTTTAGGCAAACTCATGGAGCTTGTTACTAAAATTGATCGTCGTCTCCGGGAGCGGAGGGCTGAAAGAGGAGCTAGTTTCAGGCCTAGTCCATGTGTGTATACTTTCACTGAGGACGTTGAGGAGCCCATGCAAATGGGTCTCTCCCGGCTGTCCCCAGAGGAAAGAACCAGAAGGCTAAATTCTGGTCTCTACTTGTATTGTGGTGGCAAAGGACATGTCGCGCGTAATTGCCCGAATAAGCAGGGAAACGCTCTGACCAAGTGAATTGTTAGGGGTTTCACTTGGGTCTGCAATTGATCTCCTCTGATGATTCCTTATTAGTTCCTGTAAAAATGTCCTTTGGTAGTCTCAGTTTGTTGGTGTCGGCCTTCGTCGACAGTGGAGCTGCGGAAAATTTCATGGATATTGGTTGGGCTCAGACTTTGGGCGTTCCACAGATACCTTTGGATAAACTTATCACCATGCACGGCTTGGATGGTGGTCCACTTTCTAATGGGATAATAACCCACTGCACACCTCCAGTACAACTGACAGTGGGGGCCCTACATTCGGAGAAAATTGAGTTTTACCTTACCCATTGTCCGGCAGTCCCCGCAGTTTTGGGTCACCCCTGGCTTGCCTTTCATAATCCCACCATAGATTGGCGGTCTGGGGAGCATTCCCGATGGGGTCCCTTTTGTGTTAAGGAATGTATTTCCCGTCCAGTCCGGGTTGCGGCTGTCACCCCAGAACTTATTCCTTTGGAATATCAGGACTTTGCCGATGTTTTCTCCAAGGGTAATGCGGATATTCTGCCCCCTCATCGGTCCTATGACTGCGCCATTGACTTAGTTCCCGGTGCCTCTTTACCTAAAGGGAGACTATATGCCCTGTCTGGTCCGGAAACTACAGCAATGGATGAGTATGTACAGGAGAGCCTGAAGAAGGGCTTCATTAGGCCCTCGAAATCTCCATTGAGTGCAGGGTTTTTTTTTGTTGAAAAAAAAGATGGGTCGCTCAGACCATGTATTGATTATCGGGCTCTGAATAAGATTTCTATTAAAAACACCTACCCCTTGCCACTGATTTCGGTACTATTTGATCAGCTCCGTACTGCCGTTATCTTTTCCAAAATCAATCTTAGAGGGGCTTACAATCTCATCCAAATAAAATCTGGGGATGAGTGGAAGATGGCTTTCAGCACACAGTCGGGACATTATCAATACCTGGTGATGCCATTTGGGCTGTCTAATGCTCCTGCTGTATTTCAAGATCTCACTAACGACGTCCTTTGCGACTTTCTAGTAAAGTTCGTAGTCTTTTATTTAGACGACATTTTGATTTACTCTGAGTCCTTTGAACAACATATTACCCATGTGCGACTGGTCCTTAAGAGGTTACGGGAAAATCATTTGTATGCCAAACTGGAGAAATGTGATTTCCACATCACAGAAATGTCCTTCCTTGGGTATATTATTTCTCCAAAGGGGTTTTTCATGGAACCAAAAAAACTCCAGGAAATCCTAAATTGGGCACAACCCACGAACTTAAAAGCAATCCAGCGCTTTTTAGGGTTTGCAAATTATTATAGGCATTTTATTCATACCTTCTCAGATTTGGTTGCTCCTATTGTGGCATTGACCAAAAAAGGAGCGGACCCTTCCAATTGGTTGCCTAAAGCCAAGTCTGCCTACCTGGCCTTGAAAAAGGCCTTTGTCTCAGCTTCAGTACTCAGACACCCTAACCCGGATCTCCCCTTTATTGTCGAGGTAGATGCCTCAGAGGTTGGAGTGGGGTCTATCCTTTCTCAGGAAGACCCGGAGTCTCGGGAATTACACCCATGTGCCTTCATGTCCAGAAAATTCTCCTCTGCAGAATCCAACTATGATGTTGGTAATCGAGAATTGTTGGCAGTTAAATGGGCTTTCGAGGAGTGGAGGCACTGGCTGGAAGGAGCAAGGCATACCATTGCTGTGTTCACTGACCACAAGAACCTGCAGTATATTGAGTCAGCTAAACGACTTAATGCTCAACAGGCACGTTGGACGCTGTTTTTTACTCGTTTCAGGTTTATCATCACCTTTAGGCCCGGTTCCAAGAATACGAAAGCCGATGCCCTGTCACGTTGTTTTCTTCCAGTTCACAATAACCACCCAGCTACTACCCCCATAGTTCCATCGTCTGTCATCCGGGCTGGCCTCACACAGGATTTATTTGCACAGCTAGTCCAGCTTCAGCAGCAGGCTCACAATGTCACTCCTGCAGATCGTCTCTTTGTCCCTGAATTTCTGAGAGGCACTGTTCTAGCTGAGTTTCATAATAATAAGGTTTCTCATCATCAGGGTATCACTAAGACCTTGGAGTTAATCTCTCGCTCAGTGTGGTGGTCTAATCTTTCTAAAGATGTGAGGGAATTTGTCCATTCCTGTCAGGTTTGTGCTCAGTACAAGGTATCTCGATCGTTGCCGGTCGGGCAACTCATGCCTCTAGCCATTCCTCTCAGGCCATGGTCACATACATCCATGGATTTCGTGGTGGACCTAACTCTTTCAGCTGGGTTCCGAGTCATTTGGGTGGTAGTAGACCGTTTTAGTAAGATGACCCACTTCATTGCTCTTCCCCGATTACCCTCCGCTCAAGGGTTGGCAGTTTTGTTTCTCCGCCATGTTTTCAGGCTCCATGGTTTACCCATGGATATTGTCTCTGATTGGGGACCACAATTCATTGCCCGTTTCTGGAAACATTTTTGTGCCTCATTAAATATGAAACTCTCTTTAACATCTGGTTACCATCCACAGTCTAACGGACAAACTGAACGTGTTAATCAGTCGTTAAAACAGTATTTACGGCTATATTCGGCCAAACTTCAGAATGATTGGTCTGAATTTCTTCCTTTGGCCGAGTTTGCCTAAAATAACTCTTGTCATGCTTCCACCAAGGAGTCCCCATTCTTTTTGGTCTTGGGCTTTCATCCTAGAGCCAATTCTTTTTACCCTGATTTTCCAGTCTTTTCGTTGACCTTAACTTCCCATCTCAGAATGATTTGGAAAAAGGTGCACCTTGCCCTTAAGAAGGCTACCTTCGAAAAAAAAAAAATTTCAGATAGGTTCCGATGCCCATGCACTTTTAAGGTGGGAGATAAGGTGGAGTTGTCAACCCGCAACATCAAGCTCTGACAACCCTCGGCTAGATTGGGACCCAAATTTATTGGACCATTCTTTATCGTTAAGAAGGTGAATCCAGTTGCTTTTCGGCTACGCTTGCCTAAATCACTCAAAATTGGCAATACTTTTCACTGTTCCCTCCTGAAGCAATATATTTCATCCAGGAGATTCCCTCGGAAGACTTCCCAGGGTAGACCTCCGGTGGATGTTTAGGGGAAACAAGAGTTCCTGGTGGAGAAGGTTTTAGATTCCAAAGTTTCTCGGGGCCGGCTTAATTTTTTGGTTCACTGGAAAGGCTATGGCCCGGAAAAAAGGTCTTGGGTCCTGGATAACAAATTACATGCCCCTTAATTTAAGAGATTATTCTTTCAGGAATTTTCTCTGAAACCCGGCTTTAGGGTTTTTTTAACCCCTCCTCAAGGGGGGGTACTGTTAGGTGCAGCGGTCCGCGGCGCCGCTCGGTCTGCTTCCGAGCGAAGCTCACGACCGTCGCACCTCCCTCCCTACCCGCCCGGCACCTAGCAACGCCAGGACGCCGTGTGTACTATAGCCGCTGGGTCCCTGGCAACGCGAGTATGCTGGGCGTCCACAGCCGCTGGGTCCATGGCAACGTGGACGCCATTGGCGGACCGCGTTACCCGTTGCCAGATAAAATTGATTAGTTGTTCGTGCAGCAGGGCAGCTGCACGGCAACTTGTAATTAGGGTCTGGGGGCTAGTCTTGCTGGCCCTCCTGTCATTGGCCAGCAGGGCCTTCTTATGGGAGCCAGCACACCGCAGCCTCGCCGGTGATAGCTTCGTGTATGCTGTTCCTGCCTTGCAAAGTTTGTTCCTGGTCAGCTGTATCTGGTCGATCCTGCTCCCTGTGCTCCTGAGTCCTGGAGTTCTGAAGCCGGTCCTGGGAATCCTTTCAGTCCAAGTGAACCTGTTGCAGTCATCTGGGGGTTCTCGCTTATTGGGGTTCTCTCCCGGTTTCGTGAGTAGCGGCTTCTGCCGCGTGTTGCGGCCTAGGCCACTTAGTCCTTGGGTTTATTTTGTACTGGTGGTTTTGCGGAGGTTTCCGCTTTTCACTCTCCTCCCCGGTACACGACGGTGCTGTGTGCGGCGTGACAGTGATATCTTTTGTTGTTCTTATCCTTTGGCGGCGTGCCGTGCATATATTTAGTTTTACGGTTGTTAGTAGCCCCTAGCTTTTTGTTTGCTTTAGTCAGAGGTCCCCTTGTTATTATCCTGTCTCGGTTCACGCCTTGTCTTACATTAAGACCTGGGGGCATCGGAGTTGGGCAGACCAAATCCGCCCTTCAAACGCGGCTGCCGTGGGCCCAAGAAACCATAGTCACTCAGGCGTGAACTGACCACACGGGTGAAACAATGGAGGTAGGGTGCTAGGGGCTATTTCCATACCACACCTTATTTCAGCATCACCTCCTTGTGCTCTGGACTCACTACGCAACATCTCTCTAGTTCTGAGCACCAGGAACCTAACACATACTCTGCCTGCCCCAGTGTTAAAAAAAATCCAGTATACTGTGTGTGTACATGCAGGGGCTGGTGTGTCGTATGTATCAGTATCTGTTAGAGATGTGCAGCAGGCATTTTTTGTGTTTTGTGTTTTGGTTTTGGATTCGGTTCCATGGTCGTGTTTTGGATTCGGACCCAATTTGGCAAAACCTCCCTTAAAAATTTTTGTCGGATTCGGGTGTGTTTTGGATTCGGGTTTTTTTTTTCAAAAAACCCTCAAAACTGCTTTAATCATAGAATTTGGGGGTAATTTTGATCCTATAGTATTATAAACCTCAATAACCATAATTTCCACTCATTTCCAGTCTTTTCTGAACATCTCACACCTCATAATATTATTTTTAGTCCTAAAATTTGCACCGAGGTCTCTAGATGACTAAGCTAAGCGACCCAAGTGGGAAGCACAAACACCTAGCCCATCTAGGAGTGGCACTGCAGTGTCAGACAGGAGGTCAGATATCAAAAAAAGGCCCCTAATAGCACATGATGCAAAGACGAAAAAAAGGTGCACCGAGGTTGTTGTAGGCATAAGCTAAGTGACACAACCACCTGGCCCATCTAGTAGTCTTACACAGTTGCTGAATTTCAAGAGTGGGTTGCAATTGTTCGGTCCACTGACATCATAACCAGCACGCTTCAGTCACTTTAAAATAAATATGCAATTGGTGGACTTATACGGCAGTACCCCAGGACTAATACAGCAGTACCCCTGGACTCATATGGCAGTGTCACACAGGATGGCACTTTTCAAAAACTATGCCCCAAACAGCAGCTCATGCAAAGATTTCGGAGAGGTGCAATGAGGTAGCTCTATGACTAAGCCAAGCGACACAAACCATTCCAACTGGAATTCTATGTCCAAATCACTGGAATTATTTGGCAAGATCACTGTAATTAATAATTATAAATCACTGATATTAATTGGTAAAATCTCTGTAATGCTACGTCCAAATCACTGGAATTAATTGCCAAAATCTTGCTATTGCCTGTCTAGTGAAGTAGAGTCTAGATGGGATTTAGTACCAGGGACACAATAACTTCATCAATTGTCTAAATCCCACTGCACTAATGACAGATAACAGGTGCACGTCTAACAGTGCACTGATTATACTGAGCGCTGATTATCCTGAGCAGTGATTATACTGAGCACTGATTATACTGAGCACTGATGATACTACGGAGAACTGACACTGAGCAGCACGATGCGGCACAAGACACTGTACTAGTAATAGTGAGCAGCACAAAAGCCCTCTGGAATTGTCACCCCCAGAAACCACTGTGACAGGAATGATGATGAACTCTGCACAGTGACACGATACTACCATAGCACCCTACAGCAGCAAGTTGCAGCACAAGAAACTGGACTATTAGTAATGTACTGTAGTATACTGAGCAATACACAATGCGGCACAAGACAATGAGCAGTGATACTGAGCACTGATGAGGATAATAGAACTGAAACTGGGCAGTGAGAACAGCACTGGACTATTGTACTATAGTATACTGGTCACCACAATGCAGCAGCAAGACAATGAGCACTGATCCTGAGCACTGATGAGGATACTAGAACTGACACTGGGCAGCGAGATACAGCAATGGACTATTAACTGCAGTATTATATACTGGTAACCACAATGCAGCACTGATACTGAGCACAGATATTGAGCACTGATGAGTATACTAGAACTGACATGGAGCAGCAAGATACAGCAATGGACTATTGTACTGCAGTATTATATACTGGTCACTACAATGCAGCACTGATACTGAGCACAGACATTGAGCACTGATGAGGATACTAGAACTGACACGCAGCAGCAAGAAACAGCAATGAACTATTGTACTGCAGTATACTGGTCACCACAATGCAGCACTGATACTGAGCACAGATATTGAGCTGATATTAGCTGATAATGTGCTTTTCAGGCAGAGAACGTAGCCACGTCCTCTCCGCTAAATCTACAATGCACGAGTGAAAATGGCGGCGACGCGCGGCTCTTTATATGGAACCCGAATCTCGCGAGAATCCGACAGCGGGATGATGACGTTTTCTCCCGTTCGGGTTTTGTGAGTAAGGCGGGAAGAACCTAGGCTGACTCGGAACCGTGTAAACCACGGGAAGTTAGGGGGTTTGGTTTTCGGTGAACCGACCCCCTCATCTCTAGTATCTGTACAAGGGTGCTGTCGTTAGGTGTATCAGACAAGGTGTGATCTGTCCATATACATCCAGGGACTCTGCCTGCCCCAGTGTTAAAAAAATAGTATACTTAGTGTGTACATCCAGGGGCTGGTGTGTCGTATATATCAGTATCAGTCAAGACAGAGCTGCTGTTTTTTTGGTGTATCTGACAACAAGGCATAGTTCGTGCTCACAGTGAAAATATAGATAAATATATTTGTGCATATAATTTCACCAATAAAGGGGGGTATATTAGTCAATAATTTTCAGGCACCTTAATGGAGCACTTATGATGAAACTGTTCAGGAAACAGACAGCAAGTAATAGTCTCATACACCAGGAAAGTGCCCATCTTCCAGCTACTGTAAGAAATATATCAAAAGGGGAATTCCTTTGATTGCATAGGAATTGCTCCGTTGACAAAGTCTACACAAAGAAATGTGGTGAATTAACCAACAGACTCATCAAGAGAGGATACAGTAAGAAAACTATCAAAACTGCCATACACCAAGTATCAAAACTCAGAAGGGAATCTTTGATCTTCGGAAATAAGATAGAAAAAATTAAAAATATGGTCCGATTAAAAGGGAACTTTTGCAAAAATGGAGAATACTGCAAAAAATAATTCGAAGACACTGGCATATTTTATCAATGGATACAGATCTGTCATCACTTGGGCGATAGAGCGGCTTTCAGTTGGCAGAGAGCACAAAACATCAGGGACAAACTCGGCAGAAGCCATTTTTTCAGAAAAACCCGTAACCAACCAAAATTCAAGGGTACATCACCATGTGGCAAATGCAAAGCCTGCACCCATATCCTCAAAAAGGATTGTGTCACAGATAGATACAGTATAATAACAACATCCACATTAAACAATTTATCAACTGTGACACCACAGGCATGGTTTACTGCCTTGAGTGCCGTTGTGGTCTTAAGTATGTGGGAACGCCCACACGAACGTGCTTAAACAGAAAATTCTCGAACACGCAGGGAACATATGCAATGGTGCATCAGACACCTTCAAAATGAAAAAGTTGACCTCAGTTGCGAGACATTTTCTGAAACAACATGGAGGCAGCACTACAGATCTGAAGGCCTATGGCCTACAACATTTGAAGATTGGCATCCAAGAAGGTGATCTTGTGAAGGAGCTATTGCGCATAGAAAGCCAATGGACATTCAAATAAAACACTGTAACACCATACGGTTTGAAAGAAATGAGCAATTTCAGTGCTTTTTTTTTTAAATTCACTAAAAATCAACTGACTTTTGCTATTTTCCTCCACATAGTGTTATTCCCTTTTACCTTCCACCCTACCTACCGCGACCCCCTGTTGGACAATTCCAACCTCTTTTCTTTGCATTATGTGATGTTTGGAACTTTGCTGACTGTGACAACAAACATTTGTATAGTTTATAAAACTGCCACCCTATCTGCCACTGCATTGTCAAAGCCCAAAACCGGAGACTTGGGCCAGCGCACATATCTAGACTAAAGTAACCCAGTATCAAAGATTGCACATTCATTTCACTGCTTATTGTAATTTTCTTAATTGGGAAAATAGACGCATGTGATCATAACGGACCCAGAACAAACACTGCAGAATTTACAGTGCGTTAAAAATGATTTTTCTCTTAATGTGTACGGTAGTTGTTTAATGCCATTTTCTGTGGGGTAATATTACTAGCAACCAGCTAAATAGTAAAATTTCCAGTGTGTAATAAAACAACTGTTATCATAGTAAGGCTTGCAAAACATACATACATTACAGTAATCTCCAGGTACGGCTCCAGAGGAGGGGCTGCAGCTCAGCTCAAAATTCAAATAGTGCAGGCACACCAACTGCCCGTGAGTCAATTTGAAATGGCAGTTAGTGACAGTTGGTGTGGCTCCCCTATTTGAAATTTGAACTGACCTTCAGCTTTTGCTCTGGATCCGCCACTTGTACTGTCTATCTAACATAATATAAATAAATAAAGAAATAATTAAAAAGCATCGAATAAAAGTCATTCTTAAACTGAAAGCACTGTGACTTTACAATGAAGATGTCACACATGTAGCAAACAAAAACCAAGTGGCGCTTGACAATCAGATAATTGGAGACATTTATTAAATATAAATAAAATACAACAACCTCCCGGCGGTATGTTACTATATTAAAACATCACAATAATGTTAATATATAATGTAATATGGCTAAGCATCCAAAATATCATTGGAGCACCAATTGAAAACAGATCATGAAAGTTCAATTGCTGATACCACCAGAGGGGTCATGAATCGTGCAGAGTTCAATGTATGCACTGAAATATACGGCTAAAAGGTAATTATCAAAGAAATAGCTCACGACTGTGTAATTAAAAAGTATTACATGTAGCACAAATGGAAGGCGTTGTTCAGCCGGTACAAATGGATGAAATTATAAATGGATGTATATGCGCACCTGTAGCGCTGGGCAGGAGCTTTCAATGCCTGCTCCCTGGTGCTATCCCATTGGCCAGGGAAATGTTGTAGACTTGTGCCTCAGCGGTGAATGAAAATGGTGCCGTGACGTGCAGGGAGCCTTAGTTGTCCGTCCTCACACGATCAATGCTGCATCCGGGGGCTCCGAGTCTCCCAAATGGTGACAGATGACTGATGGAGCCGGTGCTTTAGCGATGGTCAGGCCAAATGCACTGACCAACAGCCAGCCTATCTGTAGTTGGAAAGGCACCCAATGGGAATCCCGTTCGCAGGCCCGCACCAAACCTGTTGTGGGACGGCAATTACCGTTCTTGCCGCCAGGCAGGAGTTGGGCGGCTGGGGCTGTATGGGTGGAAAGCAGCGGGCTGGGATCTCTGGGCAGCAGGAGTCAGACTGGGCTCCTATGCACGGCTTTAAAGGGAGATTGAAGTACACAGCGGTACTGATCCTCAAGGTGTATCACCTGTATCCTTCTCCTTTGCGCTACTGCCTGCGTTTACCTCACTGTGCTTGTGCGCAATTCACTTCCCTGCAAATGTTGTTATGTGTAAACTATAGGCTATAATGGCTAATTCCATCTGAAGATTATGTTAGCTCAAGGACCAAGCTCAATAATTGAAACTAAGGAAACGTATTAGGGCTGCTTTTCCAGTCGAAAATGGGGGACAGCAGCAGCTCCAAAATCTGCAGTGTTCCCCTGTATATACATTCAGGTGGTAATTAGTACTTGTGAGTACACCCAGAAAATGTGTTATTGGGGGATATGACATATCCATGCAGAAGCAGAATATTGGTGAAGCCACTGGATGATGTGACAAAGAACCAGAAGGAAGAAGCAAACATGTTTTAACCCATTCAGTGGCAAGTTTTTAATTTAAAAACACACACTGGGTGGGTGTTTTTAAATTACAGTGGGAGATGGGGGAAGGTGCAGGAGGAGCGAATGATGGGGCAGGGTGAGTTAATCGCCTGAAATCGCCAGCGGGTATCGCCAGCCCCAGCACTGATTCCTGGCTGCCTTGTGTCACCCGGGAATTAGCATAATGCCTTTTACTGCTAAGCCGGCCCCCTGGCCAATGGGAGTACAGGCGGTGGGCTAAACTCCATAATGGAGCATTCTGATTCCCGGCACCGTGCATGCTGCATTGCTGTCCCTGGGATATCAGTCAGTAATATGCCTGGAAACCTTCCAGTAACATGTAACATGCAGTAACGTTATTACACCTAATGGCTTAGAATTGAATAACCGAGGGCATTGTGAGTTATGTGGCTCTGATCTGAAGATGACACATGCAATTTTCAACCATCAAAGGTTTTTAATTATAGATGGTCGATGGCTGTACCAATAATAGAGAAGTAGAAGTAGAGGTAAACAAGTCAATGCAGCTTGGTGCTTTGAGGTCCTCTGACTATTTCTGTACAGAATACAGTCCAGCACCTTACAACTGTTTTTATTTTACTTACAGCTAAAATTAGAAATGTAGTGATGAGTAAACAACTACCATAAGTTCTTCCACCAAAATAGGAGTGGAGGTGAAAGCCTGTGTGTTGTTCCTGATTGTGTGTGCCTAATTTTTAATCACCTGCTTGACACTGTCCTCTTCCTCTTGCCTCTTCTCATAATGTGAATAGTCATCAAAGAAGGAGGTGGTATGTTTGTAGCTAGCTATGATTTGGAGAACTTGGCAAAAAATTTTCCAGGGGGACCACCTGTTGCTGAAATTATGAGTTAATTATACTGTGCATGACCTGTTTAAACAACATAAGGGTGGGTGGTAGGGCCCAAAGACAATTCCATCTTGCACCACTTTCTCTTTGCATTATGTGCACTCTGGGGCCCTAGTTTTTATAATTGTCATACTGCCTGCCACTGCAGTGCAACTCCTAGATGTGCTAGGTGTTTGTGCCGCCCACTTGTGTCATTTAGCTTAGTCATCCATCTACCTCAGTGCAACCTTTTTGCCTAAATACAATATTGTGATGTGTAATGTGTTCAGAATTGCCTGGAAATAAGTGAAAATGAATGATATTGAGGTTAATAATACCGTAGGATCAAAATGACCCCCACCGAAAGGGTGGTTTTGGTAAAACCAATCCAGATCCAAAACACGAACGGAGATTCAGATCCAAAACCAAAACACCAAACCCGAATATTGTCATCCGCATATCTCTAATAGGCACGCAGTACCTGTGATACCTCTTTCAACCACTTAGACATAACCTGAAAACCATGGGAATGTTACGCTAACACTGGGGTGTATGACAAGATATGATCATAAAACCAGTGAGCAAGTTTAATTCTAATGTGATAACTATTGTTAAGGTTAAATGCTTTTATAAAAACATGAATAAAATCCCAATGGCTACTTTATTATGGTTCGTACAGATCTTCTGTATTTTTTATTTAAACACTGTTGTTACATGCTACATGAACCGCAGATCTAGGAGTGGTGAGTGGCAATGGATCAATACTTTGATAGATAGATAGACAGATAGATAGATAGATAGATAGATAGATAGATAGATAGATAGATAGAATTTTTTCGAGTTTTGAGTTTTGGTTTTGGATTTGGATTTGGTTTTGGTTCTCTGGCCATGTTCTGGATTCGGACGCGTTTGACAAAACCTCCCTGAAATTTTTTTGTCGGATTCGGGTGTGTTTTGGATTTGGGTATTTTTTGTTTTTCTTAAAAAAATACCTAAAAAACAGCTTAAATCATAGAATGTGGGGGTAATTTTTATCCTATAGTGTTATTAACCTCAATAACCATAGTTTCCACTGTGACTGTGGGTGCTCTTTCCAGCACTTGCAGGCGGCGTGCAAATGGTGGAAAGAGCCACCTCTTCCCGTCCAGTGTTGGGAAGGTCAGGCATTGCAACCGACACAATTGGACTCTCCTTGGGGATTTGTGATTTAGAAGAACGCACAGTTCTTGCCGTGCTATTGCCAGCTTAACTCTTCATTTTTCTAGTGGAAGGATGAGTGCTTCCATCCTCATGTGAAGCTGAACCACTATGAAGCTTATGGATACCCTCGTCAGTTTGGGTAAGACACCCTCCGGCCTCAGGCCGGAAAACGGGTGTCCTCACCAAGCCATATCTTTCCCCCTTTCAGTCACAGCATTCATTGAATGTGGGATCACTTATTTTCGCTCACTTACTCCATTTTGCCTATATCATAGTACATTAATACTTGTGGACATTAATGCTCCTTACATGTGGACGCTTGCTCTTGTTTCTTCCTTCTTTTATGTATATAATAATAAAAGTTATATTTTAATAATTTCATCATTTAAATTTTTCAAGTGTGCCCTTGAAAAGGCATATAGTTGCTTTTTGTCCCTTTTCCTCTTTAAAGGACCTTTTCCGTTGTTTCATAGTTGTTATAACTATTTTCCGGGAGCACCACCAACCACTTGCTGAACTAATTATTATAGTAGGCTTTTACATTGGTTTGATAATATTTCCAATTTACTTAATCACAATTGTCATATCCTGTGCAGATTTATCTCTTTTGGTTAAGCTAAACCACTAGCCATGAACGCAGGCCAGGGCCTCAGCTGTTCCTTGCCACTCTGTGTCGTAAATGGCAGATTGGCAAGTTTACTTTTCTCCTCAGACGCTTTTAATTTAGATTTTTAGGTCATCTTTTTATGAACTTTTGCTTTTTGGATTTTACATGCACTCTACTATGACATAGGGCATCCGCCTTGGCAGACGACGTTGATGGCATTTCATCGTCTCTGCCATGACTAGTGGCAGCAGCTTCAGCACTAGGTGGAAGTGGATCTTGATCTTTCCCTATTTTACCCTGCTCATTTTTGTTCTCCATTTTTTAATGTGTATAGTTAATTAAATATATGCCTGTAATATTATTATATCAATAGCAATGGCCTACTGTACTGTACAACTATATACTGTTGTTTACCAAACAGCTGCACTGTACTACTATATATACTGCTCACAAAAATGCAGCACAGATATGGAATGGATACTTGCAGTGACACGGAGCTGCAAGATACAGCAATGGCCTACTGTACTGTACAACTATATACTGTTGGTCACCAAAATGCTGCACTGTACTACTATATATAATATATATAGTATATACTGGTCACACAACAATGCAGCAGATATTGAGCACTGATGATCAGGATACTGTATAGAACTGTATCTGACACAGAGCTGCAAGATACAGCAATGGCCTACTGTACTGTACTACTATAATTATATACTGGTGTTCCCCATAATGCAGCACAATAAGCACAGATATGGAGCTTTTCTAGATAGAGAACATAGATATTTGCAGCACACTGAGCACAGATATGGAGATTTTCAGGCAGAGAATGTATATATTTGCAGCACACTGAGCACAGATATTTGCAGCACACTGAGCACAGATGTGGAGCTTTTCAGGCAGAGAACGTAGCCATGTACTCTGCGTTCAATCTCCAATGCAAGATTAAAAATGGCGGTGATGCGTGTCTCTTTATATAGAATACGAATCTCGCGAGAATCCGACAGCAGGGTGATTATGTTCGGCCTCGTTCGGGTTATCCGAGCAAGGCGGGAAGATCCGAGGCTGCCTCAGAACCGTGAAAAATAGGTGAAGTTCAGATGGGTTTGGCTCTCGATGAACCAAACCCGCTCATCTCTAATTAAAACTAAGCTGTAAATATATGGAGCTATACCAGTCAATGCAAGTATTTAGGGTTTAGGCCTCCAATAACACTAGAACACAACCAAAGAAACAGATTGCTGTGGGCCCCCATAGATAATTAAGTTGAATCAGTGGACCTACTATTTTCTTTATATCCCATAGATTTTCTAGTGTGCCTCTATTATAATGTCCTATTGCTCATTAGTGACTGGGACTTCTCAGACTGCACAGATTTAGCTCGCATTACCACCAACACCCAGTTTAACCCCCAGGCAGCTATTGTACACACGTCTTATATATTGTTCCACAACTTCTCATTTATGGTGGTTTTGGCAAAACGAATACAGATCCGACACACAAACGGAGATCCAGATCCAACACCAAAACACAAAACCTGAAAAGTGTCCACCGCACATCCCTATTTTAAACATTTCTCCTTTGGGACCTCACTGAGCTGCTGCAGATTTCAATTCCCTGTAAATGATGTTATGTATAAACTATAGGCTACAATGGCCAATGCAATCTGAAGATGTTGTTAGCTTCAGGGCCAAGCTCAATAATACAAAGCATTCAGGAGTTTGTTCATTTTGGTATTGAAACTAAAGAAAACTATGAGGACTGCTTTTCCAGCCAAAAATTGGGGACAGCAGCAGCACCAAAATCTGCAGTGGACCCTGTAGATACATTCAGGTGGTATTTAATACTTGCAAGTACACACAGAAAATGTGTGTTATTGGGGTATATGACATATCCATGCAGAAGCAGAATATTAGTGAAGCCACTGGATAATGAGACAAAGAGCCTTATTCAGACCTGATCATTGTTGTGCAAAATCGCACAGCAGCCGATGATCGAATGACTATGCATGCATATACACCGCAATGCACACACGTAAGCCCAAACAGCAACAGAATGGTGCAAACATTTAGATTGCTAGATGTACGCAAGGTGAATTACAGGAAGCGGACATTTGTGGGTGGTAACTGCCCATTTTCTGGGAGTGTCTAGAAAAATGCAGGTGTTCCCAAGCATTTTCAGGGAGTGTGTGTGACGTCAGCTCTGTCCCCGATCAGCCTGATTCTAAATGTAGGAGTAAGTCCTGGGCTACACACAGACTGGAATAAATATTCTATGGTGAGTGAGATGCGAATGGATTTGCAGCTGTCCGCTGACTGGAAAAGTTTTTGCACGGTGTATGCATGCATTCACACACTTGAACGAGCAGGTTTTCACTCTCTATGGGTGGCAACTAACTGATCGCAGCCCTCGACAAATTTGCAGAGGAGTGTTCAGGTCTGAATTAGGCCCAAAGAAGCAGAAGGAAATAGCAAACGTATTAATTTACACTGAATATGCAGTAATGTTTTTATATAGTACCTAATGGCTTAGAATTGGATAACCTGGGTCATTGTGAGTTATGTGGCTCTGATCTGAAGATGACACATGCAATTTCCATCTAGAATTACTGTAATGTACATCTTTAGTAGAAAAAGGATGACACCACCAGGTTTAAGGTCAATGGAAATCCCTGCGGTGGAGAACAGCAGGTAGTAGGCCTGACAGTAAAGGTAGGTGGGATTAGCAATGGTCCAAGGGGTGGAAATAATCTCTGTGCTCCTTATGCCAAGTAAAAAAGAAAACTGTAACTGACCAACAGCCTGTGAGGACAAAACAGTTCACCATTGGTGACAAACCATCAATGGTTGGTAACTATTGATGGTTAATGGCTATACCAATAATAGAGAAATAGAGGTAATCAATTTAATGCAGCCTGGTTCTCTGAGGGCTTCAGACTATTTCTGTGCAGAATAAAGTCCACCACCTTACAACTGTTCTTATTTTACCTACAGCTCAGCAAATGAGATGAGTAAATAACTTACATAAGTTTCTCCACTACCAGGATGAGAAGTTAGTAATAAATGTGGCAAAATGACAGCATAAATTAAAAAAACAAAACAAACACAGTTCATAAGAACAGTAAACTAAGATTAATCTGACAGTACATAAACTTCATACAGGTGGATAAAGAACATAAACATTGCTATAAATGAGAAGTTGTGGAACAATAAATAAGAAGTGGGTACAATAACTGCCTGAGGCTAAACTCCTACTACTCAGTGTTGGCAGTAATGTGAGACAAAGTACTACCTCTGGGCAGTCTGAAAAAGTCCAGCCATTTGTGAGCAGTAGGACATTATAATGAAGGCAGAAAAGGCGATCTTTAGTGTCAAAGAATAATAGTGGAAGCTAAGCCACCCTGTCCATTCGAGATTGCATTGCCGGCTGAAAATGCAGAAAGGACCTCTAGACTAAAGTAGTGATGAGCGGGTCCCAGACAACCAGACCCTCCTGAACTTTAGGATCTGACTCCTGATCTGAGCCTTGCTTGGGGTTTCCCACCAGACTCAGATCCCAAAAATGAGGCAAAACGTCATCATCCCATTGTCGGATTCTAATTGGTTTTTTGAGTCTATAAAGGTCCCAGTGACCGGTGCTGTTTTCACTCCAGCTATGTCGAGTGCACTGAACGGACATGGCCGTCTCAGTGCTGAGGCATGTGGTGTGGGCGTGGGGCTGCTGGCTGCATTCAGTGACAACAAGGGGTGATCTTCCATCATTAACAGTCCATGAGTGCTGGTGAATCTGACAAGGGGTGATCTTAACTGTGCATACATCCAGGGGCTCTGCCTGTCCCAGTGTTAAAAAACCCCAGTATACAGTGTGTGTACATCTGGAGGCTGGTGTGTCATATAATCAGTATCAGTCCATGGGTACTGTCAACTAGTGTATCCGACACCAAGGGGTGATCTGTCCATACACGTCCAGGGGCTCTGCCTGCCCAGTGTTAAAAAAGCCCAGTATACTATGTGTGTACATCCAGGGGCTGGTGTGTCGTATACATCAGTATCTGTCCAAGGGTGCTGTCGTTAGGTGTATCAGACAAGGGGTTATATGTCCATATACATCCAGGGGCTCTCCCTGCCCAGTTTTAAAAAAAATAGTATACATAGTTTACATCCAGGAGCTGGTGTGTCGTATTTATCAGTATCAGTCGAGACAGTGGTGCAGTCATTTGGTATACAACAAGGCACAGTTCATCCTCACAGTGAAAATATAGATAAATATATTTATGCATATAATTTCACCAAAAAATGGGTATATGTAAGTCAATAATTTTCACTTGCTAATACATGAAAATTCATGGAAATCCTGAATGACAACCAATTGAACATTAAACTAACCTCAGAATGGAGTGCGAATGAAGCCACTTTCTTGGACCTACAACTTTACAGGCACCTTGATGGAGCACTTCTGATGGAACTGTACAGGAAACAGACAGCAAGTAATAGTCTCATACACCAGGAAAGTGCCCATCTTCCAGCTACTGTAAGAAATATACCGAAAGGGGAATTCCTTTGATTGCGTAGGAATTGCTCCGATGACCAAGACTACACAGAGAAATGTGGTGAATTAACCAACAGACTCATCAAGAGAAGATATAGTAAGAAAACTATTAAAACTGCCATACACCAAGTATCGAAACTCAGAAGGGAATCATAATCTTCGGAAATAAGAAAAAAGCAGAAATAAGATCCGATTCATAGGGAACTTTTGCAAAAATGGAGAATACTGCAAAACATAATACAAAGACACTGGCATATTTTATCAATGGATACAGATCTGTCATCACTTGGGCGACAGAGCGGCTTTCAGCTGGCAAAGAGTACAAAACATTGGGGAATAAACTTGTCCTAAGCCATTTTTCCAGTAATACCCATAACCAACCAAAATTCAAGGATACATCACCATGTGGCAAATGCAAAGCCGGCACCCATATCCTCATAAAGTATTGTGTCACAGATAGATGCAGTATAATAACAACATCCACATTAAACAATTTATCAACTGTGGTACCACAGGCGTGGTTTACTCCCTTGAGTGCAGTTGTGGTATTAAGTATGTGGGAATGCCCACATGAACGTGCTTAAACAGAGAATTCTCAAACACACAGGGAACATACGCAATGCTGCATCAGACATCTTGAAGATGAAAAAGTTGACCTCAGTTGCGAGACATTTTCTGAAACAACATGGAGACAGCACTACAGATCTGAAGGCCTATGGCCTAGAACATTTCAAAATTGGCACCCGAGGATGTGATTTTGCCAAGGAGCTATTGCACATAGAAAGCCAATGGACATTCAAATGAAACACTGTAACACCATACGGTTTGAATGAAATTATCAATTTCAGTGACTTTTTGTAAATAGTACCATTTACTAAAAATCAACTGACTTTTGCTATTTTCCTCCACATAGTGTTATTCCCTTTTAACTTCCCCCCTACCTACTGTGCCTCCCTGTTGGACAATTCCATCTTGCACCTATTTTCTTTCCATTATGTGCTGTTTGAAGCTTTGCTGACTGTGACAAGAAACATTTGTATAGTTTATGAAACTGCCACCCTGTCTGCCACTGCATTGTACAAGCCCAAAACCGGAGACTTGTGCCGGCACATATCTCTAGACTAAAGTAGCCCAGTGTCAAAGATTGCACATTCATTTCACTTTTTATTGTCATTTTCTTAATTGTGAAATAGATGCATGTGATCATAACGGACCCAGAACAAACACTGCAGAATTTACAGTGCATTAAAAATGATGTTTCTCTTGATGTGTACAGTAGTTGTTTAATGCCATTTTCAGTGGGGTAATATTACAAGCAATATGCTAGATAGTAACATTCCCAGTGAAATAAAACAACTGTAATCATTGAAAGGCTTGCAAAACATACATATGTTTCAGTAATATCCAGGGACTGCTACAGAGGAGGGGCTGCAGCTCAATTAAAAATTAAATTAGTGCTGGCACACCAACTGCCCGTGAGTCAGTTTGAAATGGCAGTTGGTGACAGTTTGTGGCTCCCCTATTTGAAATTTGAACTGACCTGCAGCCTTTGCTCTGGAACCGCCACTGGTACTGTCTATCTAACATAATATAAATACATAAATAAATAAAATGCATCTAAAACAAGTTATTCTTAAACTGAAAGCACCGTTTGACTTTAGAATGAAGTTGTCACACATGCGCAATGGTGGTTTTCAAAAGCAACACCTGGAGGACGAACACATTTATTGCACTGACCAGAAAAATAAATCATTACACTGCAGGTGAATATACTACACTGCAGCTGAATATGCCTCCCTGCGACCAGGCACAGGCATCCATAAATTGATTAGTCTTTTGCATTTCATGCCACATGGAGGATAGTTTAGAGTGGCTACATCAGTATAATACATAGTAACATAGTAACATAGTATCTGAGGTTGAAAAAAGACAATTGTCCATCGAGTTCAACTTATTTGTGGTCTCCTATGCATGATGATTTGACTAAAATTTCTGACTGATGCTGCTGTCAGCCGTTGCATTTTATCCCTATTTATAGTAACTATAATGCATGACTATACACCATACCCCTGGATATCCTTATCCATTAGGAATTTATCTAAACCATTCTTAAAGGTGTTGACAGATTCCGCCATTACAACTCCCTCGGGCAGGGAATTCCAAACACGTATTGTCCTTACCGTGAAAAAGTCTTTACGCCGTATTGTGCGGAATCTCCTCTCCTCTAACCTGAGCGAGTGTCCACGAGTCCCCTGTGTTGATCTAACCAAAAACATATCCCGCGCAAGCTCTGTGTATTGTCCCCTTATATATTTGTAGATGTTGATCCTATCCCCTCTTAGTCTACGCTTTTCCAATGTAAACATGCCTAGTCTTTCAAGCCTTTCCTTGTATTCCATCGTCTCCATGCCCTTAATTAGTTTGGTCGCCCTCCTCTGTACCTTTTCAAGCTCCAGGATATCCTTTTTGTAGTATGGTGCCCAGAATTGTACACAGTATTCAAGGTGTGGCCTCACTAGTGATTTATATAACAGGAGTATAATACTCTCGTCCCTAGCATCAATACCCCGTTTTATGCATGCTAATATCTTATTAGCCTTCTTTGCTGCAGTCCTACTTTGGGTACTACTGCTTAGCTTGCTATCTATGAGGACACCTTAGTCCTTTTCCAGTACAGAATCCCCTAATTTTACCCCATCAAGTAGGTAGGTGTAAATTTTGTTCCTGTTACCACAGTGCATTACCTTACACTTGTCTGTGTTGAAGCGCATTCTCCATTTGGCTGCCCATGCTTCTAATTTAACTAAGTCGTTCTGAAGAGACTCGGCATCTTCCTCTGTATTTATAGCCTTACACAATTTGGTATCATCTGCAAAAATTGACACCATGCTCTCTAGACCTTCTGTTAGGTCGTTAATGAAAATATTGAACAATAGCGGTCCTAATACTGAGCCTTGCGGCACACCACTTAGCACTTCAGTCCAAGTTGAAAAAGATCCATTAACCACAACGCGCTGCTCCCTGTTATCTAACCAGTTTTTGACCCAAGTGCATATTGTGCTTCCTAGCCCTGATTTCTTGTAGCTTGTAGATAAGTCTCATGTGTGGTACAGTATCGAACGCTTTGGCAAAGTCTAAAAAGATTACATCCACGTCTTTACCCTGATCTAGGTTTGCGCTTACTGTTTCATAAAAGCCAAGTAAGTTGGTTTGACAGGATCTGTCCTTCATAAACCCATGTTGATTCCTTTTAATGACCTTATTGACTTCAAGGAACTTCTGAATACTATCTCTTAGAATACCTTCCAATACTTTCCCCACTATAGATGCAAGACAAACTGGTCTATAATTACCTGGTTCAGCTTTACTTCCCTTTTTGAATATAGGCACTACTTCCTCTATACGCCAGTCTTTGGGAACCATACCTGATATAATTGAATCCTTAAAAGATCAAAGATAGCGGTTTTGCCAGTTCTGAGTGAAGCTCCATTAGAACCCTTGGGTGAATATACTATCGGGCCCTGGTGATTTATTAATCTTTAAATGTTTTAATCGGTCACAGACTACTTCCTCGCTTAAATAAGTACCTATCAGTGGGATATTCTCATTATTGAGATTGTGTATCAGTCCCTGAAATGGGTCCTCTCTAGTGAATACTGTTGAAAAAAACTAATTTAGTGTATCCGCTATGTCATTATCATGTTTGCTTAAGACTCCCAACTTATCTTTTAATGTCAGAGACTTACTGATTTTCTGTGCATGCATCAATGCATGTTGCTTTAGGAGAGGTGGCCATGGATATATGTTGCTTGTACAATAAAATCATCAGCAAATTAACTGTAATTTTTGAAACCAGATATGAAATGTTCTATCTGATTTCATAATTCTCAGATGTAGGGATAATTTGATCTTTTTTTATAAGACTGCTGCACTTGTAAGAAAATTCTGTGTGATGGGACTATGGGGTATATTTATCATCATGCTTTAAACCTGATGATTGCAATTTATTGTCGCCGCTTGTAGCAAACAGAAATTAAGAATGTATTAAAAACACACACGCACAGGAGCCCATCCCTGGGATGCGAAGGATTAAGGGGGGTACTGACGGGAGAGATGTGTGCTGAGCGATCTTTACACAGACTGTTCAGCACACATCTCTCCCCATGCTCAGCACAGTGCGATGTGCTGAGCAAGGGTTGGGACAGACGGAGGGCCGCTCACTTCATACAGTGGTGAATTGAGCAACCCGCTAGATTGAGCCTGCATGCAGGCTCAATTTAGCACCGGCAATAGCTGCTATCACTGGGGTGCATACACACAGCAGATCTGTGCTTAAAATCTAAGCAATCTAGTCAGATTGCTTAGATTTTAAACACAGATCTCTCCGTGTGTACCCCCTTAAGTGATCACCCCACTTTAGCACTTCTCCTTTGCGCTTGTGCCTGCGCTTACCCCACTGCGCTTGTGCGCAATTCACTTCCTACAAATGTTATGTATAAACTGTAGGCTATACTGGCTAATGCCAACTGAAGATGATGTTAGCTCCAGGACCAAGCTCAATAATTGAAACTATGGAAACCTATTGTCACGGGGAATGGGTTTTGTGAATCAGGAATTGCTGCTTGCGGTTTGGTATCGGTGACTTTAGGCAGGATTAGCCAAGCAGGCTGAATGAAAGTCTTTTTCATAGATCTTCTAAGGAGGTTCCATGGGTGCCCTAGCTGTTTACTTGTTAGAGCGGTTGCGTCGGCAGGGCCTGTACATCTGTGGATGAACGTCTGATGGAAACCCGGATAGGAAGACTGTAGACTGGGGTAACTGAGATTCGCTGAGAGAGATGGTGACTCGGTGAGGTCAGCATGCGAGGAGAAATAACCGGGTGTAGATCCAGCGATCCAGGCGAGAACTCAGGAAACAGGATGCTTTAGAAGCAATGCTGTGGAGCACAGAGAACTAGCACACACAAGGCTGTGTGAGAGACGTTGCACTGGTGATTGCTTACCCAGAAATCCCTAGATTTATACCTGCAGACTGTTTCTCATTGGTTTTGCAAACCTTGCAGGTAAATGAGTGTTTTAGATTAGCTGACCCTTCCAAGGCGGCGACACCCATCCCGGACCTCTGCAGCTGGAAGCTGCACAAATGTTTGCTGCTGCCTCTGAGACCTCTCCTCCCAGACATGTCTACAAGAAGTCATGCCCCTCGCCAGCAGCCCGCACCCCCACTGGAGGGACTGCGCCAGAGCATCCGGACAGGTAAGTACCACTGGTCCCGGAACCCGACCCGCCGGACCGTGACACCTATGAGGGCTGGTTTTCCAGCCGAAAATTGGGGACAGCAGCAGCTCCAATATCTGCAGTGTTCCCCTGTAGATACATTCAGGTGGTAATTAGTATTTGTGAGTACACCCAGAAAATGTGTGTTATTGGGTGATATGACATATCCATGCAGAAGCAGAATATTGATGAAGCCACTGGATGATGAGTCTAAGAATCTGAAGGAAGTGGCAAACGTGTTTTAACCCCTTCAGTGTCAAGTTTTTAATTTAAAAGCACACACTGGGGGCATGTGTTTTTAAATTATAGTGGGAGAGGGGGAAAGGTGCAGGGGGCGCGACTGATGGGGAAGGGGGAGTTAATCGCCTGACATCACCAGTGGGCATCGCCAGCCCCAGCACTGATTCCTGGCTGCCTTGTGACACACAGGAATCAGCATAATGCATTTTACTGCTAAGCCCACCCACTTGCCAATGGGAGTCCCATGGGTGGACTAAACTCCATAATGGAGCATACTGATTCCCGGGTACCATGCACACTGCACGGCTGTTCCTGGGATATCAGTCAGTAACATGCCTGGAAATCTTCTGGGGTTGCCAGCGCTGTCATCTTTGGCAAGCCCAGAAGATTTCCGTGCATAATACTGAAGGAGTTAATTTATACTGAACATGCAGTAATGTTATTACTCCTAATGGCTTAGAATTGGATAACAGAGGGTATTGTGAGTTATGTGGCTCTGATCTGAAGATGACACATGTAGTTTCCATCTAGAATTATTGTAATGTACATCTTTGGTATATAAAAGATGGCACCAGGTTTAACTTCAATGAATATCCCCCCTGTGGGGAATTGCAAGCATAAGGCCAAACAGTAAAAAGAGTGAGGATTATTAGTGCTCCAAGGGGTGGAAATAGACTCTGTGCTCCCTATGCCAAATTCTGTAAATAAATAAATAAACCAACAGCCTACAGGGGTAAAACCATTTACCATTTGTGATAAACCATCAACGGTTTTTAATTATAGATGGTCAATGGCTGTACCAATAATAGAGAAGTAGAAATAGAGGTAAACAAGTCAATGCAGCCTGGTGCTCTGAGGGCCTCTGACTATTTTGTGCAGAATACAGTCCAGCACCTTACAACTGTTCTTATTTTACTTACAGCTAATATAAGCAATGTAGTGATGAGTAAACAACTAACATAAGTTCTTCCACCAAGATAGGAGTGGAGGTCAAAGCCTGTGTGTTGTTCCTGATTGCGTGTGCCTCTCTTTTAATCACCTCCTTGACACTGTCCTCTTCCTCTTGCCTCTTCTCATAATGTGAAATGTTTGTAGCTAGCTATGATTTGGAGAACTTGCCAAGATTTTTCCAGGGGGAACACCTGTTGCTTAAATTATGAGTTAATTATAGTGTGCATGTCCTGTTTAAACAACATAAGGGTGGGAGGTAGGGCCCAAGGACAATTCCATCTTGCACCTCTTTTTTTCTTTGCATTATGTTCACTTTGGGGCCCTAGTTTTTATATCTGTCATACTGTCTGCCACTGCAGTGCCACTCCTAGATGTGCCAGGTGTTTGTGCCGCTCACTTGTGTCGCTTAGCTTAGTCACCCAGCTACCATGGTGTAACCTTTTGGCCCAAAAACAATATTATGATGTGAAAGTTGTTCAGAATTAGCTGGAAATGAGTGGAAATGAGTCTTATTGAGGTTAATAATACCATAGGATCAAAATTACCCCCAAAATTAGCAGTTGGTTTTTTTAAAATCCAGATCCAAAACCAAAATAAAAACCCGAAAGGGTGGTTTTAACAAAACCAATCCAGATCCAAAACACAAATGGAGATTCAGATCCAAAACCAAAACAACAAACCCGAAAAGTGTCTCTATTAGGCACGCAGTACCTGTGATACCTCTCTCAACCACTTAGACATAACCTGAAAACCACGGGGATGTTATGCTAACACTGGGGTGTATGACAAGATGTGATCACAAAACCAGTGAGCATCTCTTAAGTGTAATTCTAATGTGATAATTATTGTCAATGTTAAATGCTTTAATAAAAACATGAATACAATCCCAATGGTAACTTTATTATGGTGAGTGCAGAGTTCTGTATTTTTTATTTAAACACTGTTGTTACATGCTACATGAACCGGAGATCTAGGAGTGGTGAGTGGCAGTGGATCAATGCTTTGATAGATAGAAAGATACACAGATAGATAGAATTACAGTATTAACAGTAAGCTCTAAGTCACTTCCGGCTCTAGGTTGATGTTATTTACACCAGTGCCTGCAGGAATGTACTGGTGTCTGAACTGTTATGCACACCAGTGCCTGCAGGAATGTACTGGTGTCTGAACTGTTATGCACACCAGTGCCTGCAGGAATGTACTGGTGTCTGAACGGATAGGGATGCAAAACAAATGAACTCACAGACAGACTGGGGAATATGACATTACGTACACAGAAGGTGATAGGGTAACAAAATTAACACAAAGTAAACAGAGAAGCCCGGAGGCTAAGAAACTGGGTGTCTCCCTAGTATTAGGAATGCTCAGATGGAAAAAGCAAGATGTTGTGTTTTAATACGTAGAGAACCCGAAATGCTGTTGCTAAGGGCAACAGCAAAACCCTAAAGGGTTACCAACGGGTGTGGCAGTAAACTCCTTGGTCAGAGATGGAATGATAGACACAAGGAGAGTCTCCACAATCCTAATCCTCACTTGCAGTGCACAGGTTCAGCTTACTGCCACTAAACTGACACCTGAACACCTTGCACAGTGAGAAAGGATTTAGGCAGGCAAGTCTGAGAATACAGCCGCAAACTTGCTAAATTCACAGAGTAGCAAAAGAACCCCAGCAAGTTAAACGACTGACTCCAGTCTTACTGCTAGGTCTGGATTGGCAGAGTGTAGTACCAAATCCCCAGGCCTATTTGCAGTAAGCAACAACAAATACAAAGCTACACAGTACTGGCTAACTTTCAGGAACTAACTAACCAACAAAGATTCAGCAGCATCTGCTTAACCTGAGAAGAGGGTTTATAAAGCAGGTGCTGTCCATGCCCCACTCAGACCTCACAGACTGTGAGCACAAAAACCAGCACCGGATCCCCTGCTGCTCTCAGGTTACTCCGCTAGCACTTGTCTCCCGGTTGCCATGACGACGTGGCAGCACAGGGCAGGAGACCCTAACAGTTGATGACGTGAGGCAGCAAGTCCCGGAGCTCCGCCAAGACCCATCCACAGGCACCTTTTAATGGCCCTTACTGGCCTCCAATTGCCCTGCACTGCTCCCCCCTGCTCCCGCAACCCTGAGGGACCGCTTTGTTACGCTATGTACCCCGCTCCTCACTACATATAGGGCAATGCAACCTATTTTATTTTTTCTTTAAATGTGGGTGGACAGGCGGAGCTCCACCCTCACACTCCACTACTGGTTATTAAGTTAATGTGGTTTTTATATTTGCCTTTGCTAATTTTCCTGTTAGGAAGTACTGAGTCCTTTTATCCTACTATGTCTCCGTTAATTGTAACACTGATTCTTTGGACTCATTTAATACGATTGTTATGTTATGTTTCTTGTTGGTCACCCCCCTCCTCTCCTCCCCCTATTTCCTTGCTACCCTCCCCCTCCATTACATTATATTCTATTGTATTTCTTAGACATTAACAACTATAGTACTTGTGCCTCCCCTCTCATCCTGAGCCTACTCTGACAATATGCTTGTGGAACGTGGGCTGGTTCAACTCGCCTGCGAAACGCAGGAAGATTCTCCTCTATCTCAATTAGAAAAATGTTGATATTGCGTTTCTACAGGAGTCCCATCTGGTTTCTGCTGAAGTGGTTAAACTCAATACTTTAGACTGGTCTGTTTTAGGCTCTAGTTCTCATAACTCCAAAGCCAGAGGTGTCATCATCCTGATCAAAAGACATTTTCCCTATGATGATTTGACTGTTCGTTCGGATGAATCGGGTAGAACGGTACTATTAACACTTAAGCTATTTGGACAGCCTCTGACAATTTGTAATGTATATGCGCCCTCTACCTAAACCAAGAGATTCCTACAATCATTAATTGCCTTACTGACCCCGTACCTTTCCTCCTCTATTATGCTGTGTTGAGATTTTAATCTAGTTACCTCACTTCTCCTGGATAGATCCTCTGCACCCCCTAGAGGCCTAACCCTTCCCAAACTTGGAATATCTTTACTAGCAGATAAGCTCTTATTGGTGGATGTTTGGAGGGCCCTCAACCCCACTGACAGAGACTATACCTGTTTGTCCTCAGCCCACTACACCCTGTCCCGAATTGATTACATATTCACTTCTCATGCCCTCTTTCCTAGTGTGGGTGACGCTCTCATTTCTCCAAAATTTTTATCTGACCATGCCCTTGTGACGTCCTCTATCCAAATTTCAGGACTGCAGGTTGTGGAAATTCCCCTCTTATTTTTCCAAATCTTTGAAGTTCCGTAACAAACTCGAAGCAGCTTGGGAGACGTTTGCCTTGGACAATGCCTTGCATGCAGACTTTAACCCCATGCTCTTTTGGTTATCCGCCAAATCCGTATTACGGGGTGAGATAATTTCATATGTGGCCAGTTCCTGTAAAAAGTATACAGAGCATTATCTGGAGTTTCAGACTGCTCTGACCTCAGCCTTTCAGCGGTTCAAGTCCGAGCCGAATGTCATTACCAAACACAGTTATCTTTTGGCAAAGACACACTTTGACGAATTCTTGCAGACAATAGGGGATAAATACATGTTTAATGTTAACTACAGGATTCACAAATTCGGAAACAAAACAGGTTAATTGTTATCCAACCTATTACGAGTTTCTCACCCTCCCTTGACCACGAGACCCTTAGTGATGAGTACCAACGCAGAAATCTCTGACGTCATGCACTCCTTTTACTCGGATCTTTATTCCCCCACAGTTCCCCGCCCCCAGCCACCGGATTCCCTTGATAAGCCTGCACCTGCTGACCCTTTGGAGAGCCTACCAACCCCTATTCTACCTCTGGAGCTTTGTCAATCCCTAGCAACCCTAATTACTTTGGAAGAGATTCGTATGACCATTGGCCACTTTAAACGTGATAAAGCCCTGGGACCAGTCGGCTTTTCTGCCGATTACTATAATCTGCTTTTGCCCAAAATTAAGACTCCATTGCTGCATT
This sequence comes from Pseudophryne corroboree, assembly GCF_028390025.1. NCBI lineage: Eukaryota > Metazoa > Chordata > Amphibia > Anura > Myobatrachidae > Pseudophryne > Pseudophryne corroboree. The sequence continues at coordinate 132,173,818 of NC_086452.1, forward strand.
CGCTTAACTCTTTGCTTACATCAGGGACTCTCCCTTTATATTTTAACACAGCGATAATTAAAGTATTGCCAAAACCTGTCAGGGATCTTACTCTCCCGGGATTGTACTGCCCCATTTCCCTACTCAACCTCGATTATAAACTACTGACTAAAATTCTGGCTGATTGTGTAAAATTACCCCTATCCCATATCATTCATCCAGATCCAATAGGCTTCATCTGGGGCAGATATTCTGAGGTCAATGTCCGTTCTGTCCTATCAGCAGTTCACGCCTTCTCCACCACGCCTCTACCCACCTATGGGCCTAATTCTGAGTTGATCGCAGAAGCAAATTTGTTTGCAGTTGGGCAAAACCCTGTGCTCTGCAAGGGGAACAGATATAACATGTGCAGATAGAGTTAAATTTGAGTGGGGTGTATTCAAACTGAAATCTAAATTGCAGTGTAAAAATAAAGCAGCCAGTATTTACCATGCACAGAAACGAAATAACCCACCCAAATCTAACTCTCTCTGCAAATGTTATATCTGCCACACCTGCAGTGCACATGGTTTTGCCCAATTGCTAACAAACTTGCTGCTGCGATCAACTCAGAATTACCCCCTATATCCTTTCCTTCGACGCAGAGAAGCCGTTTGATCTGGTTGAATGGCCCCATCTTTACCTCTCCTTAGCACGTTTCGGCTTCCTGCCAGCTTTCATTGACTGGATCAAACTATTATATATGCACCCCCAGACTCAGGTTTCCTGTAATGGTGTTCTGTCTTCCCCCTTCCCTGTCGGAAGAGGTACTAGACAGGGATGCCCATTATCCCCATTACTTTTTGACATAGCTCTTGAACCGTTGGCGATAGCTTTGCGTGCATCCACAAGGTTTAAGGGGAATTGAATTGGCGACGTGGAACTCTAAGTGGCTTTATTTGCAGATAACATGCTCCTTTTCATATCTGACCCTGACATCTCCCTCCCAGAGATTCTTGGCCTGATATCTTCTTTTGGAGTGGCTTCAGGCTATCGTATCAACATCACCAAATCTGAATTGTTACCCCTGGGAATCCCCCACGCGTCTACCCCCTGTACCGCCTCAACATTAGCGCTGGCATTTAAGACTGTCCCAGATAAGATCACCTACTTAGGAATACAAATCCCATCAGACTTGTCCACTCTATTTGAGGTCAATTTCACACCCATGCTAGCTAAACTTACTACTACCCTAGACTCCTGGAAGCTTTTGCCCCTCTCTGTCCTGGGTCGAGTAGCGGTTCTTCAAAGTATGTTTTTTCCAAATTTATACTACGTTATGCAACTGTTACCTATTCATCTTTCCACAAAAGACTTGTTATATCTGTGTAAAATCTTAACCATATTTCTCTGGAAAGGCAAGAAACCCCTAATAGTTTTTAAAAAATTAGCTGCACCTCGCAATGCTGGAGGTGTTAGTTTGCCTGACTTTCTTTCTAACTCTTTGTCAGCGCTTTTCCATTGGGCTGCTGATTGGCTGACTGACAGACATTCTTTCACGGACCTAGATGAGGCTATGTTTTCCCCCTTTTCTCCTAGTGCTCTCCTACACTCTGCACCGAAGACTATCCCTCCTCATATTCTCCGTTCCCCATTGTTTCATGACATCTACTATGCATGGCTCAAACTAAACAAATTGTTTCACAGAAATCATATGTTTACACTGCAAATTCCTCTTTGGGGAAATCTTGCGTTCCCCCTTCCCTTGCAAACTCTGCCTTTAAACTCTGGAGACATAAAGGATTGTCACATTCCTCCAAGGTCTTTGACCCAGTGGGAAATTTATTACTAGTTGTTTACCTTCATGATAAATATGGCATCCCTCAAACGCATTTCTATATGTATTTACAGGTCCATCACTACCTCTCCTCACTGCTGCATTCCGTTGGTCACTCTTCCCTTCCCTCCGGCCCTCCTGACCCGTTGCAATCAGTGATATCCCTATGTGAGCGTATACACTTTCACACTAGGATACTATACAACCTCCTAACTGACATACCCACGACCTCAAGATGGAACGCACTATTGTCACAATGGCAGAAAGATGTCCCTTCCCTTCCCGACCCCGCTGCTCTTAGTAAATATTACTGTTCCACTATCCCCGGCCTATCTACAAGAAGTGCATCTCCGGACATCACAAAGAGCCTATGTTCCTCAAATCCAACATGCCCGCTACAACCCCTTGATTTCTGGTGAATGTCCTAAGTGCCATTATCATTTGGCAACCTTCTACCATAACTTCTGGGACTGTGGCAACATTAGGAAGTTTTGGTGTAAGGTGCTCTTCTTCATCAACAGTCTGCTTCACACCCATGTCACTCCTGATCCTTTAGCTTGCTTATGTGCGAACTTCTCCCAATGGGTTCTGGGTGCACATGGATGTGGGATCATACTGTTCCTGACCATATTGGTCACAGTATCTAAGAAAATAATTCTTACCTACTGGGTCTCCAAATCCAAGCCCTCATTGCTGGAAGTGCAGATATTACAGATATTGTACTTTGTTCGTAGATCTGCTCTGGTGAACATTTAAACTGGTGTTGTTAAATTTTATGCTAGATGGCAAAAGTATACTGATTCACTCCCACTTTCCACTTAAGCTCGCATATTTACGGTCTTTGAGTTGACTGAATGGTACCTACTCCGACAGATCTCATTGAAGTCTAAACCACTATAGTTGAATGTCTGAATGCCCTGTACCCCTCCCCCTCCCTTTCTCCCTTTCTCATCCTATCCTCTTGTGTCCCGCCGCATATTGTTTCATTGACATAGAAGGTTTTTTATATTTTCACTGTGTTATTTGACTCTCGGTGTGGCAATGACAGGTTCCACCCACCTCGTCTTCTTATCTTATCTCTCGACTGTTTATGTTTATTGGTTTACTGTCAAGTCTGATTACCTCAACATTATGTGCAGGTCTACTGTTTGTTATGGCTGTTAGATCTCTCATTCAAGTGTCACTTACATTTTATACCTTTTGTACCTGTTATTCTGTTTATACTGAAAAATCTCAATAAAACAGATTTATAAAAAAAAACATTAAGTTGTAAGTATATGGAGCTACACCAGGCAATGCAAGTATTTAGGATTTAGGCCTCCAATAACACTAGAACACAACAAAAGAAACAGATTGCTGTGGGCCCCATAGATAACTAAGTTGAATCAGCGGTCCTACTATTTTCTTTTTATCCCATAGATTGTCTAGTGTGCCTCTATTACAATGTCCTATTGCTCATAAGTGACTGGGACTTCTCAGACTGCACAGATGTAGTACTTTGGCTCGCATTACCGCCAACACCCAGTTTAACCCCCATGCAGCTATTGTACACATGTATTATTTATTGTTACACAACTTCTCATTTATGGTGGTTTTGTCAAAACCAATCCAGATCCAAAACAGAAATGGAGATCCAGATCCAAAACCAAAACACAAAACCTGAAAAGTGTCCGTCGCACATCTCTACTTTAAACATTTCTCCTTTGGGACCTCACTGAGCTGCTGCACACTTCAATTCCCTGTAAATGATGTTATGTATAAACTATAGGCTACAATGGCCAATGCAATCTGAAGATGTTGTTAGCTTCAGGGCCAAGCTCAATAATACAAAGCAATCTGGAGTTTGGTAATTTTGGCATTGAAACTATAGAAAACTATGAGGACTGCTTTTCCATCCGAAAATGTAGGACAGCAGCAGCACCAAAATCTGCAGTGGCCCCTGTAGATACATTCAGGTGGTATTTAATACTTGCAAGTACACCCACAAAATGTGTGTTATTGGGGTATATGACATATCCATGCAGAAGCAGAATATTAGTGAAGCCACTGGATGATGAGACAAAGAGCCTAATTCAGACCTGATTATTGTTGTGCAAAATTGCACAGCGGCCGATGATCGAGTGACTATGCATGCATATGCACCGCAATTCACACACGTGAGCACAACCAGCAACAGAATGGTGCAAAAATTTAGATTGCTAGATGTATGCAAGGTGATTTACAGGAAGCGCACATTTGGGGGTGGTAACTGGCCATTTTCTGGAAGTATCTGCAAAAAATGCAGGCGTTCCCAAGCATTTTCAGGGAGGGTGTGTGACGTCAGCTCTGTCCCCGATAAGCCTGATTCTAACGCACTGTAGGAGTAAGTCCTGGGCTACACACAGACTGGAAAAAACATTCTACGGTAAGTAAGATGCGAATGGATTTGCAGCTGTCCGCTGACTGGAAAAGTTTTTGCATGGTGTATGCATGCATTCACACACTTGCACGAGCGGGTTTTCACTCTCTCTGGGTGGCAACTAACTGATCGCAGCCCTCGACAAATTTGCAGAGGAGTGTTCAGGTCTGAATTAAGCCCAAAGAAGCAGAAGGAAGTAGAAAACGTATTAATTTACAATGAATATGCAGTAATGTTTTAATATAGTACCTAATGGCTTAGAATTGGATAACCTTGGTCATTGTGAGTTATGTGGCTCTGATCTGAAGATGTCACATGCAATTTCCATCTAGAATTACTGTAATATATATCTTTAGTAGAAAAAGGATGACACCACCAGGTTTAAGGTCAATGGAAATCCCTGCGGTGGGGAACAGCAGGTAGTAGGCCTGACAGTAAAGGTAAGGGGTATTAGCAATGCTCCAAGGGGTGGAAATAATCTTGGTGCTCCCTATGCCAAGTAAAAAAGAAAACCGTAACTGACCAACAGCCTATGAGGACAAAACAGTTCACCACTGGTGGCAAACCATCAATGGTTGGTAACTATTGATGGTTAATGGCTATACCAATAATAGAAAAATAGAGGTACTCAATTTAATGCAGCCTGGTTCTCTGAGGGCTTCAGACTATTTCTGTGCAGAATAAAGTCCAACAATTTACAAATGTTCTTATTTTACCTACAGCTAAGCAAATGAGATGAGTAAATAACTTACATAAGTTTCTCCACTACCAGGATGAGAAGTTAATAATAAATGTGGCAAAATGACAGCTTAAATAAAAAAAAAACACAGTTCATAAGAATAGTAAATGACAGTACATAAACTTCATACAGGTGGATAATGTACATAAACGTTGTATAAATGAGAAGTTGTGGAACAATAAATAAGAAGTGGGTACAATAACTGCCTGAGGCTAAACTCCTACTGCTCAGTGTTGGCAGTAATGTGAGCCAAAGCACTACCTCTGCGCAGTCTTAAAAATTCCAGCCATTTGTGAGCAGTAGGACATTATAATAAAGGCAGAACAGGCAATCTTTAGGGTCAAAGAATAATAGTTGGAGCTAAGCTTCCCTGTCCATTCGAGATTGCATTGCCAGCTGAAAATGCAGAAAGGACCTCTAGACTAAAGTAGCGATGAGCGGGTCTGGTTCTCAGACAAACAGACCCTCCCGAACTTTAGAATTTGACTCCTGATCTGAGTTTGGCTCGGGGTTTCCCACCAGACTCAGATCCCAAAAAACGAAGCAAAACGTCATCATCCCATAGTCGGATTCTCACAGAGTTTTTGATTCTAAAAAGGCCCTCGGTGACCGCTGCCATTTTCACTCCAGCAATGTCGAGTGCACTGAACGGACATGGCCATCTCAGTGCTGAGGCATGTGGTGTGGGCGTGGGGCTGCTGGCTGCATTCAGTAAAAACAAGGGGTGATCTTCTATCATTAACAGTCCATGAGTGCTGATTAATCTGACAAGGGGTGATCTTACTTGTGCACACATCCAGGGACTCTGCCTGTCAGTGGCGTAAGTTCGTCACAGTCGCGCGGAGGCAAGATAAATATTGGTGCCCCCCTATGTCCTATATTAAGATAAATATATGTATGTATGTATGTATGTATGTATGTATGTGTGCGTGTATATATATATATATATATATTTATGTGTGTGTGTGTGTGTGTGTGTGTGTGTGTGTGTGTGTGTGTGTGTATATGGAGTGTTCTGAAAAAAAATTATATACTGTATTTATAAATTTAATTGTCTTTTATTTAAAATCACACATTTCTTAGCAGTCATACCCAGGATTAGAACCCAAGACCTGTTACACAGCAGATACTTTACTGATGGAGTTATTTGCTCCTGTAGAGGAAGCATGAGAATTCTAACTATATGAAGTTACGTGTAATTGCCAGAGAAGTAGCTTCATATAGTTAGAATTCTTATATTTCCTATACAGGAGCAAACAGCTTCATCAGTAAGGTGCCGCATCCAGTGTGATAGGTTGTGGTTTCTAATCCTGGGTATGACACTTGTAAAATGTGTATATTCAGTATAATAAAGAGGGTGTGATTTGTAAGGTACAGGGACCAGTGAGGAAGTCAACCACTGAAAAGACAGCGGCAGCTATTAATTAACTTAATTCAATGGTGTCACAGAATGGGAGGTGAGGTGCCCCCCTTCAGAGCAGGAGCCCGGCGGCAGATGACTCCGTTGCCTCCCAGAGTTCTGCCTCTGCTGCCTGTCCTAGTGTTCAAAAAACCGTATATATCCAGAGACTATGCCTGAACCAATGTTAAAAAAACCCAGTATACTGTGTGTGTACATCCAGCGGCTGGTGTGTTGTATTAATCAGTATCAGACCAGGGGAAATGTCAACTGGTGTATCTGACACAATGGGTGATCTGTCTATACACATTCAGGGGTGCTGCCTGCCCCAGTGTTAAAAAAATCCAGTATACTGTGTGAGTACATCAAGGGGCTGGTGTGTCGTATAACTCTAGTATACTGTGTGTGTACATCCAGAGGCTGGTGTGTCATATGTATCAGAATCAGTCAAGACAGGGTTGCTGTTGTTTGGTGTATCTGACAACAAGGCATACTGTAGTTCGTGCTCACAGTTAAAATATAGATAAATATATTTGTGCATATAATTTCACCAATAAATGGGTGTATGTTAGTCAATAATTTTAACTTGCTAATACATGAAAATTCATGGGATTCCTGAATGACAACCAATTGAACATTAAACTAACCTCAGAATGGAGTGCGAGTGAAGACACTTTCTTGGACTTTCATCTTTACAGGCACCTTGATGGAGCACTTATGATGGAACTGTACAGGAAACAGACAGCAAGTAATAGTCTCATACACCAGGAAAGTGCCCATCTTCCAGCTACTGTAAGAAATATACCGAAAGGGGAATTCCTTCGATTGCATAGGAATTGCTCTGATGACCAAGTCTACACAGAGAAATGTGGTGAATTAACCAACAGACTCATCAAGAGAGGATACAGTAAGAAAACTGCCATACACCAAGTATTTAAACTCAGAAGGGAATCTTTGATCTTCGGAAATAAGAAAGAAAAAAGCAGAAATAAGATTCGATTCATAGGGAACTTTTAAGCAATAAGCTAGATAGTAACATTTCCAATGTGTAATAAAACAACTGTTATAATGGTAAGGCTTGCAAAACATACATACATATATTTCAGTGATATCCAGTGATGGCTCCAGAGGAGGGGCTGCAGCTCAGTTCAAAATTCAAATAGTGCTGGCACACCAATTGCCCGTGAGTCAGTTTGAAATGGCAGTTGGTGACAGTTGGTGTGGCTCCCTATTTGAAATTTTAACTGACCTGCAGCCTTTGCTCTGAAACCACCACTGGTACTGTCTATCTAACATAATATAAATAATTAAAATGCATCTAAAAAAATGTAATTCTTAAACTGAAAGCACCGTTTGACTTTACAATGAAGATGTCACACATGCGCAATGGTGGTTTTCAAAAGCAACACCTGGTGAACGAACATATTTATTGCACTGACCAGAAAAATAAATCATTACACTGCAGGTGAATATGTCTCCCTGCGACCAGATGCAGGCATGCATAATATGATTAGTCTTTTGCATTACATGCCACACGGAGGATAGATTAGATTGGCTACATCTGTATAATGCCAGAGACTTGGTGATTTTCCGTGCATACATCAATGCATGTTGCTTCAGGAGAGGTGTTCCATGGACATCTGTAGCTGTTACAATAAAATCATCAGTAGAGTAACTCTTATTTTTAAAAGCTGATATGAAATGTTCCATCTAATTCATCATTCTCAGATGTAGGGATAATTTGTTCTTTTTATTAGACTGCTGCACTTGTAAGAAAATTCTGTGTGATGGGACGATGAGGTATGTCTATTATCATGCTTTAAACCTGATGATTGCAATTCATTGTCGCTGCTTGTAGCAAACAGAAATTAAGAATGTATTAAAAACACACACGCACAGAAGCCCATTCCTGCGACGTGAAGGATTAGTGATCACTTCACTTTTAACATTTCTCCTTTGCGCTTGTGCCTGCGCTTACCCCACTGCAATTGTGCGCAAATCACTTCCCTGCATGATGTTATGTGTAACCTATAAGCTATAATGGCTAATTCCATTTGAAGATTATGTTAGCTCCTGGACCAAGGTCAATCATTGAAACTATGGAAACCTATGAGGGCTGCTTTTCCAGCCAAAAATGGGGGAAAGCAGCAGCTCCAAAATCTGCAGTGGTCCCCTGTAGATACATTCAGGTGGTAATTAGTACTTGTGAGTACACCCAGAAAATATGTGTTATTGGGGGATATGACATATCCATGCAGAAGCAGAATATTGGTGAAGCCACTGGAGGATGAGACAAAGAACCAGAAGGAAATAGCAAACATGTTTTAACACCTTCAGTGGCAAATTTTTATTTTCAAAACACACACTGGGGGCATGTGTTTTTAAATTACAGTGGGAGAGGGGGGGGGGAGGTTCAGAGGGCCCATCTGATGGGGCAGGGCGAGTTATGTGGCTCTGATCTGAAGATGCCACATGTAATTTCCATCTAGAATTGTTGTAATGTACATCTTTGGTATATAAAAGATGGCACCAGGTTCAACTTCAATGGACATCCCTCCTGTGTGGAAGGGCAAGCAGCAGGCCAAACAGTAAAAGGAGTGAGGATTAGTAGAGCTCCAAGGGGTGGAAATAATTTCTGCGCTCCCTATACCAAGTAAATAAGTAAACCAACAGCCTACAGGGGTAAAATCATTTAGCATTTGTGGTAAACCATCAATAGTTTTTAATTATAGATGGTCGATGGCTATGCCAATAATAGAGAAGTAGAAGTAGAGGTAAACAAGTCAATGCAGCATGGTGCTCTGAGGGCCTCTCACTATTTCTGTGCAGAATACAGTCCAGCACCTTACAACTGTTCTTATTTTACTTACAGCTAAGATGAGCAATGTAGTGATGACTAAACAACTAACATAAGTTCTTCCACTACCAGGATGAGAATTTAATATTAAATGTGATTTGTCAAAATGACAGCTTGAATTAAAAAACAAACACAGTTCATAAGAACAGTAAACTAAGATGCATCCGGCAGTAACTTAACTTCATACAGGTGGATAAAGTACATAAACGTTACAATAAATGAGAAGTTGTGGAACAATAAATAAGAAGTGTGTACAATAACTGCCTGGGGGTTAAACTGCTACTGCTCATTGTTGGCAGTAATGCGAGCCAAAGTACTACATCTGCGCAGTCTGAGAAGTCCCAGTCACTTATGAGCAGTAGAACATTATAATAGAGGCATACTAGACAATCTATGGGATCAAAAGAAAATAGTAGGACCACTGATTCAACTTAATTATCTATGAGGGCCCACAGCAATCTGTTTCTTTGGTTGTGTACTAGTGTTATTGGAGGCCTAAACCCTAAATACTTGCATTGACTTGTAAAGCTCCATATACTTATAACTTACTGTTAATACTGTATTTCTAACTATCAAAGCATTGATCGACTGCCACTCACCACTCCTAGATCTGTGGTTCACGTAGCATGTAACAACATTGTTAAAATAAAAAAAATACAGAAGCTCTGCACTCACCATTATAAAGTAACCATTGGGATTTTATTCATGTGTTTATAAAAGCATTTAACCTTGACAATAATTATCACGTTTTTAGGACAAAAGGTTCCACCGAGGTAGCTGAATGACTAAGCTAAGCAACAAAAGTGTGCAGCATAAACACCTGGCACATCTAGGAGTGGTACTGCAGTGGCACACAGTATGGCAGTTATAAAAACTAGGGCCCCAAAGTGCACATAATGCAAAGACAAAAAAGAGGTGTAAGATGGAATTGTCCTTGGGCCCTACCACCCACCCTTATGTTGTTTAACCAGGACATGCACAGTATAATTAACTCATAATTTCAGCAACAGGTAGTCCCCCAGGAAAAATCTTGCCAAGTTCTCCAAATCAGAGCTAGCTACAAACATACCACCTCCTTCTTTGATGGCTTTTCACATTATGAGAAGAGGCAAGAGGAAGAGGACAGTGTCAAGGAGGTGTTTCAAAATTAGAGAGGCAAACACAATCAGGAACCACACACAGGCTTTCACCTCCACTCCTATCTTGGTGTGGAATGGAAAGATCTTCAACCAAGCAAATATATAATTACCACATTACTGGACAAACTGAAAAACTAGGGGCCAAAGTCTGCATTTTTACCCCTTCTCCATTTTCAGGGTTTACGATAATCCTGCATTTAACACTGGGATGCAAATAAACTGGTGTATACCCCAGGATCAAGATTGGATATTTTCCCCTCCACGGAGTCTACAGACTTATTTTGTGAAAATCTTGTGGGTTTCTTTTTTTCCATTTTTTTATTGCATTTTTATTTACATATTTTGTGGCAGATGCCATATTTTCATTTTTCACAACTCCCAGAAACACGCATGTGAGCATACCTGTGCGTCCCAGTTACACACATTTTATCATACCTGTGTGTCTTGTTTATTTTATTCATATTTTATTTTTAAACAAAGCAGCCCTTTAGATGTTTTAGCAGACCCTCCTGAGCCACCACAGCAGCCCCGTATGGGGTAAGTTCAGTTCGGATGGGTTTGGTACAGTATTAAGCAGGACTGCGCAGTACATTTTTTATTATTCAGTCCCTGTCATAGTGGAGCTTACTACTCCAGTCAAAACTCATTTCATATTACAAGTAGAACTGTGGAAGAAAGTAATGCTAACCTTTGTGGTGCCAACAGCATGCCTAGGCCTTGCAAGCCAGACATCTTCTTGGCTGTAAGACACCATGAGACTCCATATTGGGCCCTTATTCAGTAACTGTTGTTCCTCACAGGAGCTCCTGGCCCATCTAGTGCTGTAGTGCAATGGAAGGCTGATGCAGTGCAAGATCACTGAAACTCTGTTCTTCTAACACTGCGAAATCTTGCGATAACCCTACGCAGCCCTTACATTGTACAATTATTAATGAGAAAACATTTACAAAATAACAGAAAAGAACCCTGTGCAACAAATGTACACCTTGTCAATAATCCCAAAATGTGGAACATTAATCATAAATCAAAAGTAAGGTTGACTAATTGGAGCTATTCATTTGAATCCATAACATCTAATAATTGAGAAGAAACTCTCTCAAATGTTTTGTACATAGTGCACACTTGAAGATATAGATACTAGAATTGTGTAAAGTTATAAATACGAAAGGGGATGCTGGGTCTCTTCAGAACGATTTAATTAAACTGGAAGCATGGGCAGCAAAATGGGGAAAGAGATTCAACACATACAAGTATAAGGTAATGCACTGTGGTAGTAAGACCAAAAATAACACCTACATACTAAATGGGGTAATATTTGGGGATTCTGTACTGGAAAAATACTTAGGGGTTCACATAGATAACAAATTAAGCAGCAGTACTTAAAGTAAGAGTGCAGCAAAGAAAGCTAATAAGATATTAGCATGCATAAAATGGGGAATTGATGCAAGGGACTAGAGTATTATACTCCCATTATATAAAACACTAGTAAGACCACATCTTGAATACTGTGTGCAATTTTGGGCACCATACTACAAAAAGGATATCCTGGATCTAGAAAAGGTTCAGAGGTGGGCGACCAAACTAATTAAGGGCATGGAGATGCTGGAATATGAGGAAAGGCTTGCAAGGCTAGGCATGTTTATATTGGAAAAGAGGAGACTAAGAGGGGACATGATCAACATCTACAAATATATAAGGGGTCAATACACAGAGCTTGCGCGGGACCTGTTTTCAATAAGATCAGCACAGAGGACACGTGGTCACTCACATAGTTAGAGGAGAGGAGTTTCCACACATTGAGGTGAAAAGGTTTTTTCACAGTAAGGACAATACGTGTTTGGAATTCCCAGCAAGATAGAGTAGTAACGGCGGACTCAGTCAACACCTTTAAGAATGGGTTAGATAAATTCCTACTGGATAAAGAAATTCATGGTTATGGTGCCTAGTCACGTGTTAAAGTTAATATAACTTGTCCAAATAAAAATAACTAGTCCTAAAATAAAACTGCATAGGAGACCACAAACAGGTTGAACTCGATGGACAATTGTCTTTTTTCAAACTTAGTTACTATGTTACTATGTTAAATGAGCGGGTTCAGACAGGGCACCCCTGGAATTATATGGCAGACGGACATATAGACATATGTGTGTTTGGAAAATCTAGTTTTCTCCAGCAGCAGTAGGAGTAGGAGATGTTGCAATGTCAAGTTCCCCTGGATTATGATTCTGTGTCTTCTAAATCTGACTGACTTTGGCCACATATGTGGTCTCTCCCTACTTTATTAAAAAACACTTCGTCAAACTTGCAATTTCCATTTTTACCTTTGCGGCTACTGTATATGTTTTCATAAATCTGGTTGTGATGCTGAAACTTGTTTCATATTCTGCTCTAGGCTTTAATTTAAACCTGGGCTTCAATTACAGCAGCAACCCTGGAATTATGAGGCAGCATCTCTGGATTTATACAGCATAGGCAGCAACCCTGGAGAATTACACAGCCACAGACAGGCAACAGCACCTCTGGACTTAAACTGCAGTGGGGCAGCACCCTTGGACTGATAAGTCAGAGGGGCAGCTCCCCATATAGGGCAGCACCATAAAATTATGTGACACAAAGAAAAAACGTACAAGATGGAATTGTCCTTGGGCCCTCCTACCCACTCTTATTTTATATATAAACAGGACATGCACACTTTAACAGACCAATCATTTCAGCAACAGGGTCTGCCACATGACTATGGCTGAAATGACTTGGTTTTTTTTGGGCCCTCACCACAAAAGAAGCAATCAATCTCTCTTTGCACAAACTGGCTCTACAGTGGCAATATGTCAACCTCATCCTTCGATTCCTCACCTCTTTCAGTTTGTACATCCTCCTCCTCACAGAGTATTAATTTGTTCTCTCTGGAATCCACCATCACAGGTCCCTGTGTACTTTCTGTAGGCAACTGCTGGTAAAGGTCTTCCCGGAGGTATTTATAATTCATTTTGTTGAAAATCTTCTTCTCCACATTTTGTGGAAGTAACCACCTACACAAGTCACTTGCAAGGTTACCGGCAGTACTAAACACTCTTTCAGAGTACACACTGGAGGGGGGAGGGCAACTTATGTAAAATAAAGCCAGTTTGTGCAAGAGCATCGAAATTGCATCTTTTTCCTGCTAGCATACCTACTTGGATGCTGTCACTCATATAATCATCCACCATTATTTCAATGGTGACAGAATCATATGCAGTGACAGTAGACATGTCAGTAACCATTGGCAGGTCCTTCAGTACGGACCAGATGCCAGCACTTGCTCCTGACTGCCCTGCATCACCGCCAGTGGGTGGGCTAGGAAATGTCATCCTTTTTCTCACAGCCCCAGTTGTGGGAAAAAAAGAAGAAGTAGCTATTGCCGGGTCACGTTCCACTTGAGTAGACAATTTTCTCACCAGCAGGTCTTTGTATTTGAACCTCTGCAGACTTGTTTCTGCCAGAAAGAGAGATACAACATAGGCTTTAAACCTAGGATCGAGCACGATGTCCAAAATGTAGTGCACTGATTTCAACAGATTGACCACCCTTGAATCCTGGCAAAGCGAATGAAGGGCTCCATCCACAAGTCCCACATACTTTGTGGAATTGTTCTGTCTTAGCTCCTCCTTCAATTTCTACAGCTGCTTCTGCAAATGCCTGATGAGGTGAATGACCTGATTCAAGCTGGCGGTGTCTGAACTGACTGCACGTGTGGCAAGTTTGAAGGGTTAAAGTACCTTGCACAAGATGGAAATCATTCTCCACTGTGCTTGAGTCAGGTGCATTTCCCCTCCTTTGACTATATTGCAGGTGGATGTATAGGCTTGAATGACCTTTTGCTGCTCCTCCATCCTCTGAAGCATATAGAGAGTTGAATTCTACCTCATTATTACCTCTTGCTTCAGGTGATGGCAGGGCTGGTTCAGGGGTGTTTGCTGGCGCTCCAGTCTTTGGCACACAGTGGCTGAATGTCGAAAGTGGCCCAAAATTTTTCAGGCGACAGACAGCATCTCCTGGACTTCCCTGTCACTTTTCAAAAAATTCTGCACCACAAAACTTATTGTATGTGCCAAATATGGGACGTGCTGGAATTTGCCCAGCTATAAAGGACGTACAATATTGGTGGCATTGTCCGATATCACTATTCCGCTGGAAAGTCAAATTGGGGTTAGCTAATGTGTGATGATGTCCCTCAGTTTACGCAAGAGGTTGTCAGCAGTGTACCTCTTATGGAAAGTGGTGATACATTGCAGAGCCTGCCAAGGAATGAGTTGGTGTTTGTGAGATGCTGCTACTGGTGCCACTACTGTTTTTGCTGCTGCGGGAGGACATACCCAGTGGGCTGTCACAATCATATAGTCCTTAGTCTGCCCTGTTCCACTTGTCTATAGTTAAGTGGACAGTGGGTACAACTGCATTTTTTTAGGACACTGAAAACATTTTTCTGACATCTCTGTACATTCTCACTATCGCCTGCCTAGTGAAGTGGAAGCTAGATGGGATTTGGTACCGGGGGGACAGTACCTCCATCAAACCTCTAAGTCCCACTGCACTAATGGCGGATACCGGATGCATGTCTAACACCAACATAGCTGTCAAAGCCTCAGTTATCCGCTTTGCTACAGGATGACTGCTGTCATATTTAATCTTCCTCACAAAGGACTGTTGGACAATCAATTGCTTACTGGAAGTAGTACAACTGTTCTTCCAACTTCCCCTCTGGGATGATGATTGACTACCAGCAGCAACAGCGAGCCAAAGTACTACATCTGCGCAGTCTGAGAAGTCCCAGTCACTTATGAGCAGTAGAACATTATAATAGAGGCATACTAGACAATCTATGGGATCAAAAGAAAATAGTAGGACCACTGATTCAACTTAATTATCTATGAGGGCCCACAGCAATCTGTTTCTTTGGTTGTGTACTAGTGTTATTGGAGGCCTAAACCCTAAATACTTGCATTGACTTGTAAAGCTCCATATACTTATAACTTACTGTTAATACTGTATTTCTAACTATCAAAGCATTGATCGACTGCCACTCACCACTCCTAGATCTGTGGTTCACGTAGCATGTAACAACATTGTTAAAATAAAAAAAATACAGAAGCTCTGCACTCACCATTATAAAGTAACCATTGGGATTTTATTCATGTGTTTATAAAAGCATTTAACCTTGACAATAATTATCACGTTTTTAGGACAAAAGGTTCCACCGAGGTAGCTGAATGACTAAGCTAAGCAACAAAAGTGTGCAGCATAAACACCTGGCACATCTAGGAGTGGTACTGCAGTGGCACACAGTATGGCAGTTATAAAAACTAGGGCCCCAAAGTGCACATAATGCAAAGACAAAAAAGAGGTGTAAGATGGAATTGTCCTTGGGCCCTACCACCCACCCTTATGTTGTTTAACCAGGACATGCACAGTATAATTAACTCATAATTTCAGCAACAGGTAGTCC
This sequence comes from Pseudophryne corroboree, assembly GCF_028390025.1. Taxonomy (NCBI): domain Eukaryota; kingdom Metazoa; phylum Chordata; class Amphibia; order Anura; family Myobatrachidae; genus Pseudophryne; species Pseudophryne corroboree. Next base: position 132,189,627 of record NC_086452.1, read on the forward strand.
CCCAGGAAAAATCTTGCCAAGTTCTCCAAATCAGAGCTAGCTACAAACATACCACCTCCTTCTTTGATGGCTTTTCACATTATGAGAAGAGGCAAGAGGAAGAGGACAGTGTCAAGGAGGTGATTCAAAATTAGAGAGGCAAACACAATCAGGAACCACACACAGGCTTTCACCTCCACTCCTATCTTGGTGTGGAATGGAAAGATCTTCAACCAAGCAAATATATAATTACCACATTACTGGACAAACTGAAAAACTAGGGGCCAAAGTCTGCATTTTTACCCCTTCTTTATTTTCAGGGTTTACGATAATCCTGCATTTAATACTGGGATGCAAATAAACTGGTGTATACCCCAGGATCAAGATTGGATATTTTCCCCTCCACGGAGTCTACAGACTTATTTTGTGAAAATCTTGTGGGTTTCTTTTTTTCCATTTTTTTATTGCATTTTTATTTACATATTTTGTGGCAGATGCCTTATTTTCATTTTTCACAACTCCCAGAAACACGCATGTGAGCATACCTGTGCGTCCCAGTTACACACATTTTATCATACCTGTGTGTCTTGTTTATTTTATTCATATTTTATTTTTAAACAAAGCAGCCCTTTAGATGTTTTAGCAGACCCTCCTGAGCCACCACAGCAGCCCCGTATGGGGTAAGTTCAGTTCGGATGGGTTTGGTACAGTATTAAGCAGGACTGCGCAGTACATTTTTTATTATTCAGTCCCTGTCATAGTGGAGCTTACTACTCCAGTCAAAACTCATTTCATATTACAAGTAGAACTGTGGAAGAAAGTAATGCTAACCTTTGTGGTGCCAACAGCATGCCTAGGCCTTGCAAGCCAGACATCTTCTTGGCTGTAAGACACCATGAGACTCCATATTGGGCCCTTATTCAGTAACTGTTGTTCCTCACAGGAGCTCCTGGCCCATCTAGTGCTGTAGTGCAATGGAAGGCTGATGCAGTGCAAGATCACTGAAACTCTGTTCTTCTAACACTGCGAAATCTTGCGATAACCCTACGCAGCCCTTACATTGTACAATTATTAATGAGAAAACATTTACAAAATAACAGAATAGAACCCTGTGCAACAAATGTACACCTTGTCAATAATCCCAAAATGTGGAACATTAATCATAAATCAAAAGTAAGGTTGACTAATTGGAGCTATTCATTTGAATCCATAACATCTAATAATTGAGAAGAAACTCTCTCAAATGTTTTGTACATAGTGCACACTTGAAGATATAGATACTAGAATTGTGTAAAGTTATAAATACGAAAGGGGATGCTGGGTCTCTTCAGAACGATTTAATTAAACTGGAAGCATGGGCAGCAAAATGGGGAAAGAGATTCAACACATACAAGTATAAGGTAATGCACTGTGGTAGTAAGACCAAAAATAACACCTACATACTAAATGGGGTAATATTTGGGGATTCTGTACTGGAAAAATACTTAGGGGTTCACATAGATAACAAATTAAGCAGCAGTACTTAAAGTAAGAGTGCAGCAAAGAAAGCTAATAAGATATTAGCATGCATAAAATGGGGAATTGATGCAAGGGACGAGAGTATTATACTCCCATTATATAAAACACTAGTAAGACCACATCTTGAATACTGTGTGCAATTTTGGGCACCATACTACAAAAAGGATATCCTGGATCTAGAAAAGGTTCAGAGGTGGGCGACCAAACTAATTAAGGGCATGGAGATGCTGGAATATGAGGAAAGGCTTGCAAGGCTAGGCATGTTTATATTGGAAAAGAGGAGACTAAGAGGGGACATGATCAACATCTACAAATATATAAGGGGTCAATACACAGAGCTTGCGCGGGACCTGTTTTCAATAAGATCAGCACAGAGGACACGTGGTCACTCACATAGTTAGAGGAGAGGAGTTTCCACACATTGAGGTGAAAAGGTTTTTTCACAGTAAGGACAATACGTGTTTGGAATTCCCAGCAAGATAGAGTAGTAACGGCGGACTCAGTCAACACCTTTAAGAATGGGTTAGATAAATTCCTACTGGATAAAGAAATTCATGGTTATGGTGCCTAGTCACGTGTTAAATAGAGATGAGCGCCTGAAATTTTTCGGGTTTTGTGTTTTGGTTTTGGGTTCGGTTCCGCGGCCGTGTTTTGGGTTCGAACGCGTTTTGGCAAAACCTCACCGAATTATTTTTGTCGGATTCGGGTGTGTTTTGGATTCGGGTGTTTTTTTCCAAAAACACTAAAAAACAGCTTAAATCATAGAATTTGGGGGTCATTTTGATCCCAAAGTATTATTAACCTCAAAAACCATAATTTACACTCATTTTCAGTCTATTCTGAATACCTCACAATATTATTTTTAGTCCTAAAATTTGCACCGAGGTCGCTGTGTGAGTAAGATAAGCGACCCTAGTGGCCGACACAAACACCGGGCCCATCTAGGAGTGGCACTGCAGTGTCACGCAGGATGTCCCTTCCAAAAAACCCTCCCCAAACAGCACATGACGCAAAGAAAAAAAGAGGCGCAATGAGGTAGCTGTGTGAGTAAGATTAGCGACCCTAGTGGCCGACACAAACACCGGGCCCATCTAGGAGTGGCACTGCAGTGTCACGCAGGATGGCCCTTCCAAAAAACCCTCCCCAAACAGCACATGACGCAAAGAAAAAAAGAGGCGCAATGAGGTAGCTGACTGTGTGAGTAAGATTAGCGACCCTAGTGGCCGACACAAACACCGGGCACATCTAGGAGTGGCACTGCAGTGTCACGCAGGATGTCCCTTCCAAAAAACCCTCCCCAAACAGCACATGACGCAAAGAAAAAAAGAGGCGCAATGAGGTAGCTGTGTGAGTAAGATTAGCGACCCTAGTGGCCGACACAAACACCGGGCCCATCTAGGAGTGGCACTGCAGTGTCACGCAGGATGTCCCTTCCAAAAAACCCTCCCCAATCAGCACATGATGCAAAGAAAAAGAAAAGAAAAAAGAGGTGCAAGATGGAATTATCCTTGGGCCCTCCCACCCACCCTTATGTTGTATAAACAAAACAGGATATGCACACTTTAACCAACCCATCATTTCAGTGACAGGGTCTGCCACACGACTGTGACTGATATGACGGGTTGGTTTGGACCCCCCCCAAAAAAGAAGCAATTAATCTCTCCTTGCACAAACTGGCTCTACAGAGGCAAGATGTCCACCTCATCTTCACCCTCCGATATATCACCGTGTACATCCCCCTCCTCACAGATTATCAATTCGTCCCCACTGGAATCCACCATCTCAGCTCCCTGTGTACTTTGTGGAGGCAATTGCTGCTGGTCAATGTCTCCGCGGAGGAATTGATTATAATTCATTTTAATGAACATCATCTTCTCCACATTTTCTGGATGTAACCTCGTACGCCGATTGCTGACAAGGTGAGCGGCGGCACTAAACACTCTTTCGGAGTACACACTTGTGGGAGGGCAACTTAGGTAGAATAAAGCCAGTTTGTGCAAGGGCCTCCAAATTGCCTCTTTTTCCTGCCAGTATAAGTACGGACTGTGTGACGTGCCTACTTGGATGCGGTCACTCATATAATCCTCCACCATTCTATCAATGTTGAGAGAATCATATGCAGTGACAGTAGACGACATGTCCGTAATCGTTGTCAGGTCCTTCAGTCCGGACCAGATGTCAGCATCAGCAGTTGCTCCAGACTGCCCTGCATCACCGCCAGCGGGTGGGCTCGGAATTCTGAGCCTTTTCCTCGCACCCCCAGTTGCGGGAGAATGTGAAGGAGGAGATGTTGACAGGTCGCGTTCCGCTTGACTTGACAATTTTGTCACCAGCAGGTCTTTCAACCCCAGCAGACCTGTGTCTGCCGGAAAGAGAGATCCAAGGTAGGCTTTAAATCTAGGATCGAGCACGGTGGCCAAAATGTAGTGCTCTGATTTCAACAGATTGACCACCCGTGAATCCTTGTTAAGCGAATTAAGGGCTGCATCCACAAGTCCCACATGCCTAGCGGAATCGCTCCGTGTTAGCTCCTTCTTCAATGCCTCCAGCTTCTTCTGCAAAAGCCTGATGAGGGGAATGACCTGACTCAGGCTGGCAGTGTCTGAACTGACTTCACGTGTGGCAAGTTCAAAGGGCATCAGAACCTTGCACAACGTTGAAATCATTCTCCACTGCACTTGAGACAGGTGCATTCCATCTCCTATATCGTGCTCAATTGTATAGGCTTGAATGGCCTTTTGCTGCTCCTCCAACCTCTGAAGCATATAGAGGGTTGAATTCCACCTCGTTACCACTTCTTGCTTCAGATGATGGCAGGGCAGGTTCAGTAGTTTTTGGTGGTGCTCCAGTCTTCTGTACGTGGTGCCTGTACGCCGAAAGTGTCCCGCAATTTTTCTGGCCACCGACAGCATCTCTTGCACGCCCCTGTCGTTTTTTAAAAAATTCTGCACCACCAAATTCAAGGTATGTGCAAAACATGGGACGTGCTGGAATTTGCCCATATTTAATGCACACACAATATTGCTGGCGTTGTCCGATGCCACAAATCCACAGGAGAGTCCAATTGGGGTAAGCCATTCCGCGATGATCTTCCTCAGTTGCCGTAAGAGGTTTTCAGCTGTGTGCGTATTCTGGAAAGCGGTGATACAAAGCGTAGCCTGCCTAGGAAAGAGTTGGCGTTTGCGAGATGCTGCTACTGGTGCCGCCGCTGCTGTTCTTGCGGCGGGAGTCCATACATCTACCCAGTGGGCTGTCACAGTCATATAGTCCTGACCCTGCCCTGCTCCACTTGTCCACATGTCCGTGGTTAAGTGGACATTGGGTACAACTGCATTTTTTAGGACACTGGTGAGTCTTTTTCTGACGTCCGTGTACATTCTCGGTATCGCCTGCCTAGAGAAGTGGAACCTAGATGGTATTTGGTAACGGGGGCACACTGCCTCAATAAATTGTCTAGTTCCCTGTGAACTAACGGCGGATACCGGACGCACGTCTAACACCAACATAGTTGTCAAGGACTCAGTTATCCGCTTTGCAGTAGGATGACTGCTGTGATATTTCATCTTCCTCGCAAAGGACTGTGGAACAGTCAATTGCTTACTGGAAGTAGTACAAGTGGGCTTACGACTTCCCCTCTGGGATGACCATCGACTCCCAGCGGCAACAACAGCAGCGCCAGCAGCAGTAGGCGTTACACGCAAGGATGCATCGGAGGAATCCCAGGCAGGAGAGGACTCGTCAGACTTGCCAGTGACATGGCCTGCAGGACTATTGGCATTCCTGGGGAAGGAGGAAATTGACACTGAGGGAGTTGGTGGGGTGGTTTGCGTGAGCTTGGTTACAAGAGGAAGGGATTTACTGGTCAGTGGACTGCTTCCGCTGTCACCCAAAGTTTTTGAACTTGTCACTGACTTATTATGAATGCGCTGCAGGTGACGTATAAGGGAGGATGTTCCGAGGTGGTTAACGTCCTTACCCTTACTTATTACAGCTTGACAAAGGGAACACACGGCTTGACACCTGTTGTCCGCATTTCTGGTGAAATACCTCCACACCGAAGAGCTGATTTTTTTGGTATTTTCACCTGGCATGTCAACGGCCATATTCCTCCCACGGACAACAGGTGTCTCCCCGGGTGCCTGACTTAAACAAACCACCTCACCATCAGAATCCTTCTGGTCAATTTCCTCCCCAGCGCCAGCAACACCCATATCCTCCTCATCCTGGTGTACTTCAACACTGACATCTTCAATCTGACTATCAGGAACTGGACTGCGGGTGCTCCTTCCAGCACTTGCAGGGGGCATGCAAATAGTGGAAGGCGCATGCTCTTCACGTCCAGTGTTGGGAAGGTCAGGCATCGCAAACGACACAATTGGACTCTCCTTGTGGATTTGGGATTTCAAAGAACGCACAGTTCTTTGCGGTGCTTTTGCCAGCTTGAGTCTTTTCAGTTTTCTAGCGAGAGGCTGAGTGCTTCCATCCTCATGTGAAGCTGAACCACTAGCCATGAACATAGGCCAGGGCCTCAGCCGTTCCTTGCCACTCCGTGTGGTAAATGGCATATTGGCAAGTTTACGCTTCTCCTCCGACAATTTTATTTTAGGTTTTGGAGTCCTTTTTTTTCTGATATTTGGTGTTTTGGATTTGACATGCTCTGTACTATGACATTGGGCATCGGCCTTGGCAGACGACGTTGCTGGCATTTCATCGTCTCGGCCATGACTAGTGGCAGCAGCTTCAGCACGAGGTGGAAGTGGATCTTGATCTTTCCCTAATTTTGGAACCTCAACTTTTTTGTTCTCCATATTTTATAGGCAGAACTAAAAGGCACCTCAGGTAAACAATGGAGATGGATGGATTGGACACTAGTATACAATTATGGACGGACTGCCACGGTTAGGTGGTATAAAAAAACCACGGTTAGGTGGTATATATTGTAATACAATTATGGATGGACGGACTGCCTGCCGAGTGCCGACACAGAGGTAGCCACAGCCGTGAACTACCGCACTGTACACTGGTTGATAAAGAGATAGTAGTATACTCGTAACAACTAGTATGACTGACTATGACGGTATAAAGAATGAAAAAAAAACCACGGTTAGGTGGTATATATTGTAATACAATTATGGATGGACGGACTGCCTGCCGAGTTCCGACACAGAGGTAGCCACAGCCGTGAACTACCGCACTGTACACTGGTTGATAAAGAGATAGTAGTATACTCGTAACAACTAGTATGACTGACTATGACGGTATAAAGAATGAAAAAAAAACCACGGTTAGGTGGTATATATTATAATACAATTATGGATGGACGGACTGCCTGCCGACTGCCGACACAGAGGTAGCCACAGCCGTGAACTACCGCACTGTACACTGGTTGATAAAGAGATAGTAGTATACTCGTAACAACTAGTATGACACTATGACGGTATAAAGAATGAAAAAAAAACCACGGTTAGGTGGTATATATTATAATAATACAATTATGGATGGACGGACTGCCTGCCGAGTTCCGACACAGAGGTAGCCACAGCCGTGAACTACCGCACTGTACACTGGTTGATAAAGAGATAGTAGTATACTCGTAACAACTAGTATGACACTATGACGGTATAAAGAATGAAAAAAAAACCACGGTTAGGTGGTATATATTATAATAATACAATTATGGATGGACGGACTGCCTGCCGAGTTCCGACACAGAGGTAGCCACAGCCGTGAACTACCGCACTGTACACTGGTTGATAAAGAGATAGTAGTATACTCGTAACAACTAGTATGACTGACTATGACGGTATAAAGAATGAAAAAAAAACCACGGTTAGGTGGTATATATTGTAATACAATTATGGATGGACGGACTGCCTGCCGAGTTCCGACACAGAGGTAGCCACAGCCGTGAACTACCGCACTGTACACTGGTTGATAAAGAGATAGTAGTATACTCGTAACAACTAGTATGACTGACTATGACGGTATAAAGAATGAAAAAAAAACCACGGTTAGGTGGTATATATTATAATACAATTATGGATGGACGGACTGCCTGCCGACTGCCGACACAGAGGTAGCCACAGCCGTGAACTACCGCACTGTACACTGGTTGATAAAGAGATAGTAGTATACTCGTAACAACTAGTATGACACTATGACGGTATAAAGAATGAAAAAAAAACCACGGTTAGGTGGTATATATTATAATACAATTATGGATGGACGGACTGCCTGCCGACTGCCGACACAGAGGTAGCCACAGCCGTGAACTACCGCACTGTACACTGGTTGATAAAGAGATAGTAGTATACTCGTAACAACTAGTATGACACTATGACGGTATAAAGAATGAAAAAAAAACCACGGTTAGGTGGTATATATTATAATACAATTATGGATGGACGGACTGCCTGCCGAGTGCCGACACAGAGGTAGCCACAGCCGTGAACTACCGCACTGTACACTGGTTGATAAAGAGATAGTAGTATACTCGTAACAACTAGTATGACTGACTATGACGGTATAAAGAATGAAAAAAAAACCACGGTTAGGTGGTATATATTATAATACAATTATGGATGGACGGACTGCCTGCCGACTGCCGACACAGAGGTAGCCACAGCCGTGAACTACCGCACTGTACACTGGTTGATAAAGATAGTAGTATACTCGTAACAACTAGTATGACACTATGACGGTATAAAGAATGAAAAAAAAACCACGGTTAGGTGGTATATATTATAATACAATTATGGATGGACGGACTGCCTGCCGACTGCCGACACAGAGGTAGCCACAGCCGTGAACTACCGCACTGTACACTGGTTGATAAAGAGATAGTAGTATACTCGTAACAACTAGTATGACACTATGACGGTATAAAGAATGAAAAAAAAACCACGGTTAGGTGGTATATATTATAATAATACAATTATGGATGGACGGACTGCCTGCCGACTGCCGACACAGAGGTAGCCACAGCCGTGAACTACCGCACTGTACACTGGTTGATAAAGAGATAGTAGTATACTCGTAACAACTAGTATGACTATGACGACGGTATAAAGAAAGAAAAAAAAATACCACGGTTAGGTGGTATATAATTATACAATTATGGATGGACGGACTGCCTGCCGAGTGCCGACTGCCGACACAGAGGTAGCCACAGCCGTGAACTACCGCACTGTACTGTGTCTGCTGCTAATATAGACTGGTTGATAAAGAGATAGTATACAACAATATACTACTATACTGGTGGTCAGGCACTGGTCACCACTAGTCACACTGGCAGTGGCACTCCTGCAGCAAAAGTGTGCACTGTTTAATTTTAAATTAATATAATATTATGTACTCCTGGCTCCTGCTATAACAACCTGCAGTGCTCCCCAGTCTCCCCCACAATTATTATAAGCTTTTATACATTGATGTGCAGCACACTGGGCTGAGCTGAGTGCACACAGACTGAGTCACACTGTGTGACTGCTGTGTATCGTTTTTTTCAGGCAGAGAACGGATATAGCAGAGAACGGATATATTAAATAAAAGTTAACTTAACAACAACTGCACTGGTCACTGTGGTAAACTCTGTCTGCACAATCTCTCTCTCTCTCTCTCTCTCTTCTAATCTATTCTAATGGAGAGGACGCCAGCCACGTCCTCTCCCTATCAATCTCAATGCACGTGTGAAAATGGCGGCGACGCGCGGCTCCTTATATAGAATCCGAGTCTCGCGAGAATCCGACAGCGTCATGATGACGTTCGGGCGCGCTCGGGTTAACCGAGCAAGGCGGGAAGATCCGAGTCGCTCGGACCCGTGAAAAAAAAAGTGAAGTTCGCGCGGGTTCGGATTCAAAGAAACCGAACCCGCTCATCTCTAGTGTTAAAGTTAATATAACTTGTCCAAATAAAAATAACTAGTCCTAAAATAAAACTGCATAGGAGACCACAAACAGGTTGAACTCGATGGACAATTGTCTTTTTTCAAACTTAGTTACTATGTTACTATGTTAAATGAGCGGGTTCAGACAGGGCACCCCTGGAATTATATGGCAGACGGACATATAGACATATGTGTGTTTGGAAAATCTAGTTTTCTCCAGCAGCAGTAGGAGTAGGAGATGTTGCAATGTCAAGTTCCCCTGGATTATGATTCTGTGTCTTCTAAATCTGACTGACTTTGGCCACATATGTGGTCTCTCCCTACTTTATTAAAAAACACTTCGTCAAACTTGCAATTTCCATTTTTACCTTTGCGGCTACTGTATATGTTTTCATAAATCTGGTTGTGATGCTGAAACTTGTTTCATATTCTGCTCTAGGCTTTAATTTAAACCTGGGCTTCAATTACAGCAGCAACCCTGGAATTATGAGGCAGCATCTCTGGATTTATACAGCATAGGCAGCAACCCTGGAGAATTACACAGCCACAGACAGGCAACAGCACCTCTGGACTTAAACTGCAGTGGGGCAGCACCCTTGGACTGATAAGTCAGAGGGGCAGCTCCCCATATAGGGCAGCACCATAAAATTATGTGACACAAAGAAAAAACGAATTGTCCTTGGGCCCTCCTACCCACTCTTATTTTATATATAAACAGGACATGCACACTTTAACAGACCAATCATTTCAGCAACAGGGTCTGCCACATGACTATGGCTGAAATGACTTGTTTTTTTTGGGGCCCTCACCACAAAAGAAGCAATCAATCTCTCTTTGCACAAACTGGCTCTACAGTGGCAATATGTCAACCTCATCCTTCGATTCCTCACCTCTTTCAGTTTGTACATCCTCCTCCTCACAGAGTATTAATTTGTTCTCTCTGGAATCCACCATCACAGGTCCCTGTGTACTTTCTGTAGGCAACTGCTGGTAAAGGTCTTCCCGGAGGTATTTATAATTCATTTTGTTGAAAATCTTCTTCTCCACATTTTGTGGAAGTAACCACCTACACAAGTCACTTGCAAGGTTACCGGCAGTACTAAACACTCTTTCAGAGTACACACTGGAGGGGGGAGGGCAACTTATGTAAAATAAAGCCAGTTTGTGCAAGAGCATCGAAATTGCATCTTTTTCCTGCTAGCATACCTACTTGGATGCTGTCACTCATATAATCATCCACCATTATTTCAATGGTGACAGAATCATATGCAGTGACAGTAGACATGTCAGTAACCATTGGCAGGTCCTTCAGTACGGACCAGATGCCAGCACTTGCTCCTGACTGCCCTGCATCACCGCCAGTGGGTGGGCTAGGAAATGTCATCCTTTTTCTCACAGCCCCAGTTGTGGGAAAAAAAGAAGAAGTAGCTATTGCCGGGTCACGTTCCACTTGAGTAGACAATTTTCTCACCAGCAGGTCTTTGTATTTGAACCTCTGCAGACTTGTTTCTGCCAGAAAGAGAGATACAACATAGGCTTTAAACCTAGGATCGAGCACGATGTCCAAAATGTAGTGCACTGATTTCAACAGATTGACCACCCTTGAATCCTGGCAAAGCGAATGAAGGGCTCCATCCACAAGTCCCACATACTTTGTGGAATTGTTCTGTCTTAGCTCCTCCTTCAATTTCTACAGCTGCTTCTGCAAATGCCTGATGAGGTGAATGACCTGATTCAAGCTGGCGGTGTCTGAACTGACTGCACGTGTGGCAAGTTTGAAGGGTTAAAGTACCTTGCACAAGATGGAAATCATTCTCCACTGTGCTTGAGTCAGGTGCATTTCCCCTCCTTTGACTATATTGCAGGTGGATGTATAGGCTTGAATGACCTTTTGCTGCTCCTCCATCCTCTGAAGCATATAGAGAGTTGAATTCCACCTCATTATTACCTCTTGCTTCAGGTGATGGCAGGGCTGGTTCAGGGGTGTTTGCTGGCGCTCCAGTCTTTGGCACACAGTGGCTGAATGTCGAAAGTGGCCCAAAATTTTTCAGGCGACAGACAGCATCTCCTGGACTTCCCTGTCACTTTTCAAAAAATTCTGCACCACAAAACTTATTGTATGTGCCAAATATGGGACGTGCTGGAATTTGCCCAGCTATAAAGGACGTACAATATTGGTGGCATTGTCCGATATCACTATTCCGCTGGAAAGTCAAATTGGGGTAAGCTAATGTGTGATGATGTCCCTCAGTTTACGCAAGAGGTTGTCAGCAGTGTACCTCTTATGGAAAGTGGTGATACATTGCAGAGCCTGCCAAGGAATGAGTTGGTGTTTGTGAGATGCTGCTACTGGTGCCACTACTGTTTTTGCTGCTGCGGGAGGACATACCCAGTGGGCTGTCACAATCATATAGTCCTTAGTCTGCCCTGTTCCACTTGTCTATAGTTAAGTGGACAGTGGGTACAACTGCATTTTTTTAGGACACTGAAAACATTTTTCTGACATCTCTGTACATTCTCACTATCGCCTGCCTAGTGAAGTGGAAGCTAGATGGGATTTGGTACCGGGGGGACAGTACCTCCATCAAACCTCTAAGTCCCACTGCACTAATGGCGGATACCGGATGCATGTCTAACACCAACATAGCTGTCAAAGCCTCAGTTATCCGCTTTGCTACAGGATGACTGCTGTCATATTTAATCTTCCTCACAAAGGACTGTTGGACAATCAATTGCTTACTGGAAGTAGTACAACTGTTCTTCCAACTTCCCCTCTGGGATGATGATTGACTACCAGCAGCAACAGCAGCCGTAGGCGTACCACTCAAGGATCCTCCAGAGGAATACTGGGGAGGAGAATATTTCTCAGTCTTGCCAGAGACATGGCCTGCAGGACTACTAACGTTCCTGACTAAGGAGGAAGTTGATTTTGAGGGTGTTGGTAGAGTGGCTTGGAGGAGCTTGGGTACAAGAGGAAGAAGGGATTTAGGTGTCAGTGGACTGCTTACGCTCTTACCCAAAGTTTCACAACTTGACACTGACTTCTGATGTATATGTTGCAGGTGACGTATAAGGGAGGATGTTCCTAGGTGGTTAACGTCCTTACTCCTACTTATTACAGATTGACAGAGGCAACACACAGCTTGACACCTGTTGTCTGGATTTGTTGAGAAATAATTCCATCCCAAAGAGGTGCCTTTTTTGGTATTTTGCCCAGGCATCACAATGGGCTTATTCATCCCATGGACAACAGCTGTCTACCCCGGAGCAAGATTTAAACAAACCACATCACCATCAGAATCCTCATAGTCAACTTCCTCTGCAGTGCCAGCAACACCCATATCCTCATCCTGGTGTACTTCAGTGACATCCTCAATTTGAATAACAGAAACTGGACTTTGGGTGCTACTTCCAGCACTTGCAGAGGGCATGCAAATGGTGGAAGGAGTCACCTCTTCCCGTCCAGTGTTTGGAAAGTCAAGCATCGCAACCGCCGACACACTTGGACTCTCCTTGGGGATTTGTGATACCATCTTAGAATGCACAATTCTTTGCTGTGCTTTTGCAGTTTATCTCATCATTTTTCTATTGGGAGGATGAGGGCTTACATCATCATGTGAAGCTGAACCACTAGTCATGAAGATAGGCCAGGGCCTTAACCATTCTTTTTTATGAATTTGGCTTTTTGGATTTTACATCCCTTCTACTATCACATTGGGCATCGGCCTTGGCATGGTAGATGATGTTGATGGTATTTTATCATCTATGCTATGACTAGTGACAGCATCTTCAGCACTAGGAGGAAGTGGTTCTTGATCTTTTCCTTTTTTATCCTCCATATTTTTGTTCTCCATTATTTTTCTGGAGTTATATAACAATATGCAGTACAGGAGAAAGCAGGCAAACCCTGTGAAAATTATTTGTATTAAATATTAATAACCCCTTTATTTGGAGTAAAAAATATATAGCATAGGATAGCACAACTGAATTTATATGGCAGCACCACTGGACTAGATTTATATGGCAGCACCACTGGAATTATACAGCAATATCACTGGAATTATACGTCAGTACCACTGGAATTATAGGTCAGTACCCATGGCCATATACAGCAGTACCACTGGCCTTACACGCCAATACTACTGAAATTATATGCCAGTACCACTGGAATTATATGCCAGTACCACTGGATTTATATGGGATTGCTACTGGACATATATGGCAGTATCACTGGACTGTATTTATACTCCAGTACCACTTGATTTATATGGCATGACCACTGGACACATATGGCAGTATCAACGGAATTATATGGAAGTACCACTTGACATATATGGCAGTATCACTGGACTGGATTTATATGCCAGTACCACTGTAATTATATGCCAGTATTACTGGAATTATATGTCAGTACCACTGGAATTATACAACAGTACCACTGGACATATATGGCAGTATCACTGGACGTACTGTATACGGCAGTATCACTGGACTGGATTTATATGCCAGTACCACTGGAATTTTATGGTAGTACCACTGGACATATACGACAGTATCACTGGATTTATGCTGCAGTAATGCTGGACATATACAGCAGTATCACTGGATATATACGGCAGTACCACTGGACATATACGGCAGCACAGGGACACAATCACTGGACTTATGCAGCACAACATAGCACTACTGGACTTGATTTACACAGCAGCACTGGACATATGGCAGCAGAGGACACCACCATTGTGACTGGACTGATGCAGCACAATACACCACCACTGAACTAATGCAGCACAACACATCACCATTCTACTGGACTTATACAGCAGCACTGGACATATGGCAGCAGAGGACACCACCACTGTGGCTGGACTGATGCAGCACAAGACACCACCACTGGACTGATGCAGCACAAACAAGCACCACTGGACTGGATTTATACAGCAGCACTGGACATATGGCAACAGAGGACACTACCTCTGTGACTGGACTGATGCACTACCATTGAACTGATGCAGGACACTGAGGACAGAGACACTACCTCTCTCTACACACTTCAATAATGGAGTGAAAATGGCGACGATGTATGGCTCCTTATATGAAATCCAAACCCCAAGAGAATCCGACAGCGGGATCATGACATTTTGCCTTGTTCTGGTTTCTGAGTCAGGTGGGAAAACCAGAGCCTGACTCGGATCCAGGCTCTGGTAGTGAAATTCGGGGGTGTTCAGTTCTCAGGGAACCAAACCCGCTCATCTCAATTTTTTACATTTTAATAAACTATTAATGCTTTGTGAAATCTCAACAATGCTGAACAGCATATAACATTAATGGAAATGTCTGTCCATGAAAATTTAGAAGTGCAGAAATGAATCAACAATGAATAACTCCTAAATTCATTCCCTTGCAAGATTTAAAAAGAACTAATGAAGCGCTGTAATACTAGAAACTTACTTAAAATTGATATTTATTAAACATACATTTCCCCACCATATCACATACCAATTACAGATAAAACAAACACACACACGGCCGGTGTCACTTAATACATTAAAATATTCCTATAATACACCACACTGGAGCATTGGTCATTAATTGGTTATTAGGTCTGGCACTTTATTGGTATCAAATAATGAATTCAGAAATTGCCAAAAATTTGATCTTTGCCCCATATAACCAAACAATCAATCTATATGTCCAATGTTCACACAATTTTAATTCTATAAAAGGTAATTTATCCTAAGAGCATGATTAGTTCTTTCCAATTCATTCAAGTTAAATTGTAAGAAAGGTGCTTAGGCTTATACTTTACTGCTAAACAATCAATCAAATCCTTCTAATATAAGGGACTCAAAATCATCATCCATTAGTTATTTCAGCTATATCAATTTGTTAGAAAAGCCCAAGAATCTTGTCAGGTTATTAGCCCAGCTGTTACATACATTTAGTCTGTTAGATTAGTAAAGCACAGTCTCTTGATTAAGCACAAAGCAGCCCAAGCTGGTGAGTTAGTGTATACCATTTTCCAGAGCTTAGAATCATGCAAACACCACAGGGTTTAAATGATACAGTGAGGCTAAATAATATTCATTAATAGTGGTCAATCTTTAATGGATTAGATACATTTTTGTGGATATATCTGTTCTGTAGTTCTATATTACTTTAATGTGGGTGATGTGTTTATGTGTCTTTAACTTCATTTTGGTACCGGTTTAGTGCATGGGTAATGGATATATGTATGTCTATTTCCAGTAAGGTGCTGTGGGTTTATCATGTCAGGTGGGGAATGAGTATATGTCTTTTTTAAGTGACTTAGGTCTTGGTCTTTCTAGGGAGGGGGGGTGGTCCAATAATTCTGAGGATTGGAAATTTGGTCTGTTAATTGCTATAGATCTGATGAAGTTAGGTATTTATGAGTAATATAGGACCTAAGGAGAGTTAATGGGTTAATGGAATTAGTATGTGTATCCCATTTACTCCATGTGGTCATTCATGTGAGTCTTTGTATATATAATTTTTTGACATCATGGATTATAGTTAAGGGATATATATATATTGCAATTTAATTATTATTAAAATATTTACATAATCCCCCCCCCCCCATTTTTTTGTATATGCTATTATTAGAACTCTTTTTAGAGATGGATTGATCACATACATTAAGCAGTAATTATAAATATATGTAGTAATAAAATTAATAAGACCTCTGGAGCTATATTGTTGGACATTAAAGTAATGGAATTTGATTAGATGTAGGTCTGGGCGGGACGTCTTTTGAATGATGCTGTATGCTAATTATGCAAGTGGAACGCACATATTTCTTATGTGCATCGAGGCAACACCCGGAAGTTAAGGACGGGTGGAGCGCACTTGACACGCAAATAAGTCAGAGTGGCGCCGGGAAGTGTCCAGAGAAAGCGCTATTTAAACGGGCCAGCATGAGAGGTCTGATATACTCCTGAGGAAGCCGGCGACGATCCAGGTGGGGAAATGCATTGAGTGGATACACGGATCCGGAGTTGGCATTAAGGCTCTGGGAGAACGCTGTGGCTGTTCTGCGGTACACTGATTGGGACTCCAAGGAGGGAACGTTGTATGATGAGATGACCAGTTCCAGTGGGAGACCCTAGCTGCAGCAGTAAAGGAATATTACCTAATAGTTGACAGCTTGCTTGTTGTCTTACTGATTAGTACTATTCTAATGTGATACCATTAAGTAAGAAACCTCAACTCATTGTTTGACGGCTTAATAACAAACTGATTCTTGCGGGACATGTCTGAAAGTGCTCACCAAAATTGCGGTTTATAATTATTTAATCTCAAGAAATGACATGATGGCTTATTAATAAATTGTGCAGGACAATTAAGGAAGTGCCCAATAAACTGCTGCTTTGCATGATTCTAAGCTCTGGAAAAAGGTTTACACTAACTTACCAGCTTGGGCTGCTTTGTGCTTAATCACGAGACTGTGATTTACTAATCTAACGTATGTATGTACTAATCATCTAACGTAATGTATGTTACAGCTGGGCTAATAACTAGTGATGTGCATCGGAAATTTTTCGGGTTTTGTGTTTTATGTTTTGGATTCGGTTACGTGGCCGTGTTTTGGATTCGGATGTGTTTTGGCTAAACCTCCCTAAACATTTTTTGTTGGATTCGGGTGTGTTTTGGATTCGTTTTTTTTTTTTTTTATAAAACCCCTCAAAAACAGCTTAAATTATAGTATTTGGGGTCATTTTGATTACACGGTATTATTAACCTCAATAACCATAATTTCCACTCATTTCCAATCTATTCTGAACACCTCACACCTCACAATATTAGTTTTAGTCCTAAAATTTGCACCGAGGTCGCTGGATGACTAAGCTAAGTGACCCAAGTGGCCAACACAAACACCTGGCCCATCTAGGAGTGGCACTGCAGTGTCAGATAGGATGGCCGATTTAAAAAAAAAGTCCCCAAACAGCACATGATGCAAAGAAAATAAGAGGTGCACCAAGGTCGCTGGATGGCTCTGCTAAGCGACCCAAGTGACCGACACAAACACCTGGCCCATCTAGGAGTGGCACTGCAGTGTCAGTCAGGATGGCACTTCAAAAAATAGTCCCCAAAAAGCACATGATGCAAAAATAAATGAAAGAAAAAAGAGGTGCAAGATGGAATTGTCCTTGGGCCCTCCACCCACCCTTATGTTGTATAAACAGGACATGCACACTTTAACAAACCCATCATTTCAGCGAAAGGGTCTGCCACACGACTGTGACTGAAATGACTGGTTGGTTAAAATGTAGTGCTCTGATTTCAACAGATTGACCACCCGTGAATCCTGGTTAAGCGAATTAAGGGCTCCATCCACAAGTACCACATGCCTAGCGGAATTGCTCTGTTTTAGCTCCTCCTTCAATCTCTCCAGCTTCTTCTGCAAAAGCCTGATGAGGGGAATGACCTGACTCAGGCTGGCAGTGTCTGAGCTGACTTCACGTGTGGCAAGTTCAAAGGGTTGCAGAACCTTGCCCAACGTTGAAATCATTCTCCACTGCGCTTGAGTCAGGTGCATTATTGCCTATATCGTAGGTAGCTGTATTGCCTTGAATGGCCTTTTGCTGCTCCTCCATCCTCTGAAGCATATAGAGGGTTGAATTCCACCTCATTACCACCTCTTGCTTCAGATGATGGCGGGGCAGGTTCAGGAGTGTTTGCTGGTGCTCCAGTCTTCGGCACGCGGTGGCTGAATACCAAAAGTGGTCCGCAATTCTTCGGGCTACCGACAGCATCTCTTGCATGCCCCTGTCATTTTTTAAATAATTCTGCACCAACAAATTCAATGAATGTGCAAAACATGGGACGTGCTCGAATTTGCCCACATGTAATGCACGCACAATATTGGTGGCATTGTCCGATGTCACAAATCCCCAGGAGAGTCCAATTAGGGTAAGCCATTCTGCAATGATTTTACTCAGTTTCCGTAAGGGGTTGTCAGCTGTGTGCCTCTTATGGAAAGCGGTGATACAAAGTGTAGCCTGCCTTGGAACGAGCTGGTGTTTGCGAGATGCTGCTACTGGTGCCGCCACTGCTGTTCTTGCTGCGGGAGGCAATACATCTACCCAGTGGGCTGTCACAGTCATATAGTCCTGAGTCTGTTCTGCTCCACTTGTCCACATGTCCGTGGTTAAGTGGACATTGGGTACAACTGCATTTTTTAGGACACTGGTGACTCTTTTTCTGAGGTCTGTGTACATTCTCGGTATTGCCTGCCTAGAGAAATGGAACCTAGATGGTATTTGGTACCGGAGACACAATAACTCAATAAATTCTCTAATTCCCTGTGAATTAACGGTGGATACTGGACACACATTAAAACCACCCAGGCTGCCAAGGCCTGAGTTATCTGCTTTGCAGCAGGATGACTGCTGTGATATTTCATCTTCCTCGCAAAGGACTGTTGGATAGTCAATTGCTTACTGTAAGTAGTACAAGTGGTCTACCGACTTCCCCCCTGGATGACGAGCAGCAACAACAGCAGCGCCAGCAGCAGTAGGCGTTACACTGAAGGATGCATCGAAGGAATCGTAGGTAGGAGAGGACTCGTCAGACTTGACAGTGACATGGCCTGCAGGACTATTGGCTTTCCTGTCTAAGGAGGAAATTGACACTGAGAGAGTTGGTGGTGTGGTTTGCAGGAGCTTGGATACAAGAGGAAGGGATTAAGTTGTCAGTGGACTGCTTCCGCTGTCACCCAAAGTTTTTGAACTTGTCAATGACTTCTGATGAATGCGCTCCAGGTGATGTATAAGGGAGGATGTTCCTAGGTGGTTAACGTCCTTACCCCTACTTATTACAGCTTGACAAAGGCAACACGCGGCTTGACAAATGTTGTCCACATTTCTGTTAAAATAATTCCACACTGACGAGGTGATTTTTTTTTGTAATTTGACCAGGCATGTCAATAGCCATATTTGTCCCATGGACAACAAGTGTCTCCCCGAGTGCCTGACTTAAACAAACCACCTCACCATCAGAATCCTCCTTGTCAATTTCCTCCTCAGCGCTAGCAACACCCATATCCTCATCCTGGTGTACTTCAACAGTGACATCTTCAATTTGACTATCGGGAACTGGACTGCGGGTGCTCCTTCCAGCACTTGCAGGGGGCGTGCAAATGGTGGAAGGCGCCACCTCTTCCCGTCCAGTGTTGGGAAGGTCAGGTATCGCAACCAACACAATTGGACTCTCCTTGGGGATTTGTGATTTAGAAGAACACACAGTTCTTATCTGTGCTTTTGCCAGCTTAAATCTTTTAATTTTTCTAGCGAGAGGATGAATTCTTCCATCCTCATGTGAATCTGAACCACTAGCCATGAACATAGGCCAGGGCATATTGGCAAGTTTACGCTTCTCATCAGATGCTTTTAATTTTGGAGTTACACCACTTCACTCCACAAGGACTCCAAACATTAACCAACAGCCAAATAAGTCCCGGGAAATGACCCCTGAGGAAGGAAACATTTCCGAAACACGTTGGAGTTTGGAGGTACAGGGATCCCCACTATCCCGTACATAAGGAGTAAGATCTTTTTTCCAACTTACCCATTTTTCAACAGCCAAATAAGTCCCAGGAAAAATTTGGAAAATGGGTAAGTTGGGAAAAAGATCTTACTCCTTATGTACGTGATAGTGGGGATCCCTGTACCTCCAAACACCAATGAGTTTCGGAAATGTTTCCTTCCTCAGGGGTCATTTCCCGGGACTTATTTGGCTGTTGGTTAATGTTTGGAGTCCTTGTGGAGTGAAGTGGTGTAACTCCTGTTTTTTCTTTTATGTATTTTATATTTTTTTTATAAT
The DNA here is from genome assembly GCF_028390025.1 of Pseudophryne corroboree. NCBI lineage: Eukaryota > Metazoa > Chordata > Amphibia > Anura > Myobatrachidae > Pseudophryne > Pseudophryne corroboree. Next base: position 132,209,848 of record NC_086452.1, read on the forward strand.
AAAAATGCTTTTTATGGAGCTGTAATGGTCCAGTCATAATTTTCGTGAGGAGGAATCCCTGGATATATGTGGAGAGGCTTAGCGTAGTCACAAAGAAATCTTTACAAGAACATAGGGCTCGCATTATTGGTGAGTGAATTTTCATATGACCCTATGATGTCTGTTCCCTAGGAAAAAGATACCTTTATAAGAGGAAATCTCACTGTACGTCGGTGAGTAAGGTACATCCGACAAGCAGGAATTACATCAAATCATTTATTGATTGAATACTTGAATTCTCTACACAAACAGCGCTGTTGGACCACTCCTTTTGTGTTTGTGTCTCTAGAATTTGTCAAGTGGTTGTACTCTTGAGAGTTTGGACCTCAGCTGCAGTTTGTTGTTTAAGGGGCAAAGGAAACATCAATCTGTTTTTGTTTTTGCTATATATTATATACTGGTGGTCAGCAAAATTCTGCACTGTCCTCCTACTATATATACTGCGCACAACTAAAATGCACCACAGGTATGGATGGATAGTAATCTTGACGACACAGAGGTAGGTAGAGCAGTGGACTGCTGTACCGTACTGCTATATATTATATACTGGTGGTCAACAAAATTCGGCACTGTCCTCCTACTATATATACTGCGCACAACTAAAATGCACCACAGGTATGGATGGATAGTATACTTGATGACACAGAGGTAGGTAGAGCAGTGACCTACTGTACCGTACTGCTATATATTATATATTGGTGGTCAGCAAAATTCTGCACTGTCCTCCTACTATATATACTGCGCACAACTAAAATGCACCACAGGTATGGATGGATAGTATACTTGATGACACAGAGGTATGTAGAGCAGTGGCATACTGTACCACACTGCTATATATTATATACTGGTGGTCAGCAAAATTCTGCTCTGTCCTCCTACTATATATACTGTGCACAACTAAAATGCATCACAGGTATGGATGGATAGTATGCTTGACGACACAGAGGTAGATAGAGCAGTGGACTACTGTACCGTACTGCTATAAATTATATACTGGTGGTCAGCAAAATTCTGCACTGTCCTCCCACTATATATACTGCGCAAAACTAAAATGCACCACAGGTATGGATGGATAGTATACTTGATGACACAGAGGTAGGTAGAGCAGTGGACTACTGTACCATACTGCTATATATTATATACTGGTGGTCAGCAAAATTCTGCACTGTCCTCCTACTATATATACTGCGCACAACTAAAATGCACCACAGTATGGATGGATAGTATACTTGACGACACAGTGGTAGGTAGAGCAGTGGACTACTGTACCGTACTGCTATATAATACTGGTGGTCAGCAAAATTCTGCACTGTCCTCCTACTATATACTACAATGCAGCATAAATATGGAGCATTTTTCAGGCAGAGAACGTAGATATTTGCAGCACACTGAGCACAGATATTTGCAGCACACTGAACACAGAAACTGAGAGAACGCTGCACGTCCTCTCCCTATCACCTGCAATGCACGAGTGAAAATGGCGGCAACGCGCTGCTCCTTATATAGAATACGAATCTCGCGAGAATCAGACAGCGGCATGATGACGTTCAGGCGCACTCAGGTTAACCGAGCAAGGCGGGAAGATCCGAGTATGCCTCGGAACCATGTAAAATGGGTTAAGTTCGGGGAGGGGTTCGTATCTCGTGGAACCGAACCCGCTCATCACTACTAATAACCTGACAAGATTCTTGGGCTTTTCTAACAAATTGATATAGCTGAAATAACTAATGGATGTTGATTTTGAGTCCCTTATATTAGAAGGATTTGATTGATTGTTTAGCAATAAAGTATAAGCCTAAGCACCATTCTTACAATTTAACTTGAATGAATTGGAAAGAACTAATCATACTCTTGGGATAAATTACCTTTATAGAATTAAAATTGTGTGAACATTGGACATATAGATTGATTGTTTGGTTATATGTGCCAAAGAACTAATTTTTGGCAATTTATGAATTAATTATTTGATACCTATAAAGTGCCAGACCTAATAACCAATTAATGACCAATGCTCCAGTGTGGTGTTTTATAGAAATATTTTAATGTACTAAGTGACACCGGCCGTGTGTGTGTTTGTTTTATCTGTAATTGGTATGTGATATGGTGGGGAAATGTATGTTTAATAAATATCAATTGTAAGTAAGTTTCTAGCATTACAGCGCTTCATTAGTTGTTTTTTATTCTTTTTGATTATGGAGACGCAGTGATCTCCTATTTTGAAGCTGCAGTTTACTAAGGATCCTAAATATTAATTTATAGGTTTTTCGCATTCCCTGAGGAGTCAGCGCCTGGTTTATTTTTGTTTTATTTTTACCTTGCAATATTTTTAAATATATAGAAAATATGAATGTATATAATATACTGGATATCAGGACAAGGGCCATTTCTATATACTTTGGCTCCCAGTATGAACAGTAAAAAACGTGTATCCTCCATAGTCATTCTAAAATGCGCCCCCAAAGACATTCTAAAATGTGCCCTGCTCAGTGGCGGAACAAGCAAGCGGTGGGCCCAGGTGCGACAAAAAGCTTTGGGCCCCCCCCGCCCCCATCTAAGTCCACCCCAGGGGCAGTGCGCGCCGTAGGCGCGCGCAAAAATACATAGTGGCGTGGCTTCGTGGGGAAGGGGTGTGGCCACAAAATAATACCAACACAGTAGTCTCCATTATTCAAATTACGCCGCACAGTAGCACCACTACACCAGGTAGAGACCCTTTTACACCTTACAGCGAACAGATTCCTCTTTTTACACATTACAGCAGACAGCGTGCCCTTTTTACACATAACGGCAGACAGCGTGCCCTTTTTACTCATAACGGCAGACCGCGTGCCCTTGTTACACATTACGGCAGACAGCGTGCCCTTTTTACACATTACGGTAGACAGCGTGCCCTTGTTACACATTACGGCAGACAGCGTGCCCTTGTTACACATTACGGCAGACAGCGTCCCCATTTTTACACATTACGGCAGGCAGATTCCTCCTTTTTACACATAGCAGCAGGCAGATTCCCCATTTTTACACATAGCGTCAGGCAGCCCCCCTTTTTAACACATTACGGCAGGCAGATTCCCCATTTTTACACATAGCGTCGGGCAGATTACCCCTTTTTACACATAACGGCAGACCGCGTGCCCTTGTTACACATTACGGCAGACAGCGTGCCCTTTTTACACATTACGGCAGAAAGCGTGCCCTTGTTACACATTACGGCAGACAGCGTCCCCATTTTTACACATTACGGCAGGCAGATTCCCCTTTTTACACATAGTGGCAGGCAGTCCCCCATTTTACACATTGCGTCGGGCAGATTACCCCTTTTTACACATAGCGGCAGGCAGTCCCCCATTTTTACACATTGCGGCAGGCTGATTCCCCCTTTTTACACATAGTGGCAGGCAGTCCCCCCTTTTTACACATTGCGGCAGGCAGTCCCCCCTTTTTACACAGTGCGGCAGGCAGTCCCCCCTTTTTACACATTGCGGCAGGTAGTCCCCCCTTTTTACACATTGCGGCAGGCAGTCCCCCCTTTTTACACATTGCGGCAGGCAGTCCCCCCTTTTTACACATTGCGGCAGGCAGTCCCCCCTTTTTACACAGTGCGGCAGGCAGTCCCCCCTTTTTACACATTGCGGCAGGTAGTCCCCCCTTTTTACACATTGCGGCAGGCAGTCCCCCCTTTTTACACAGTGCGGCAGGCAGTCCCCCCTTTTTACACATTGCGGCAGGTAGTCCCCCCTTTTTACACATTGCGGCAGGCAGTCCCCCCTTTTTACACATTGCGGCAGGCAGTCCCCCCTTTTTACACATTGCGGCAGGTAGTCCCCCCTTTTTACACATTGCGGCAGGCAGTCCCCCCTTTTTACACAGTGCGGCAGGCAGTCCCCCCTTTTTACACATTGCGGCAGGTAGTCCCCCCTTTTTACACATTGCGGCAGGCAGGCACAAGAAAGAAAGAAGGAAAGAAAAAGAAAGAAAGAAAGAAAGAAAGAAAGAAAGAAAGAAAGAAAGAAAGAAAGAAAGAAAGAAAGAAGAAGATTATACTTACCCTCTCCGCCGGCTCAGGCTCCTCGGTGCAGCTGCGTCAGACGACGATTCCCGGGCAGTAGAGAATGAGGAGGAGGGAGCCGGAGGACGGAGCCGCAGCAGCGCTTTGTTACTGGTGGAGGCGCTGCTGCTGCTGCCCCTCTGCTTCCCTATAGGCTGTTCTCGGAAGACAGCCAATAGGGAAGCAGAGGAGCAGCAGCAGCAGCGCCTCCACCAGTAACAAAGCGCTGCTGCGGCTCCGTCCTCCTGCTCCCTCCTCCTTCCCCCGTCTGTACCGCTGCTCAGCTCCTATCTCCGGGCGGCTGTGCGCTGCTGGCAGCGGTTGCCTGCAGCGCACAGCGGCATGTAATGAGTCAGTTTGACTCATTACATGCTTGGGCCCCTGGACAGAGGCGGGCCCCAGTGCAGTGCACTGCCTGCACTGCCGGTAGTTCCGCCTCTGGCCCTGCCCCATAGACATAGAAAAGCTATTTTGTTCATGCCCTCACTAAAATGGGTGTAGTCTCCATAAAAGGGGCATAGTCTTGCAGGAAAAGACTACCTTACACACTAGTTTTCGACCCTGCATCAGCAGACCTTGGCCACCACAGGAAAGAAAAAACTTCTACCATATTAAGCACCACACAGTAATGTCCCTTGCACCATAATATTCCTCCTGTACTATATTATGCCACACACCGCGATGCCCGTGATACATTGTGACTTAAACTATGGCTGCTAAGCCTTCTAATAACTTTTAAATTATCTGCCCATTGCCAGGGGTTTCATGCTCTGGGTTCCATGCTCGTTGACTGAGGTTTAATGCTCTGGGTGTCGTGCTCATTGTCAGAGTTGTAATGCTCATTGCCAGTTGTTTCATGCTCTGGGTGTCATGCTTGTGGCCTGGTGTATAATTTATGTTGCCAGGCGTTTCATGCTCTGGGTGTCATGCTCATTACCAGGGATGTGTAATGGTTGTTGCTAGGGATTTCATGCTCTATGTGTCATGCTTTTTGGTGCCACCACTAAGTGCCTCAAGCCTGGCGCCGCCAAGCCTCCGCAGTGGTGAGGGCTTTAGTTACACCAGTGGCTCCCTTATATTACCTGCTCCCGCTCCTCCCGGCCTTAGTGCTCCGCTCACTGGGTAGTGTTTCATGAAATGACATAGTTGCATCATGATGTCACAATGCAACTGCTTCATTTTGTGAAGCTCTGCCCAGAGTACTATGGGTGGGAGGAGGGGGAGCAGATAATAGCAAACAGCAGGTGTTACAGTGGGCACCCCTTGTGATCACACGGCTCGCCCGCAGGTAGAAATGGCACTGATAATGATAGGTGTAATATTACATTAAAAACAAACATATATTCTGCAACACATCGAAAAGATTGTATAAGATGTATACCTGCAGACACAATTTTTTGTTACATATGTTTTATTAATGATAAGGTCTCATTTCAAGTATTGGAGGACATTTTAAAGACTTTTAGGCAGAGCCAGACCTAACTAATTTGGTGCCGTAGGGCTTAGGCAAGATTTTGGCTGGTGCACCCAGCAGATATTTCCACCCCCATGCTTAGTGTTTATATGCGGATACAAAAAGCACACACACTGACCCCGTTACTGCCCACCACCTAGCATCACATATTTCCCCTTCACTGTTCACCTCACAATCACACTTACTTCTACCCTTACTGCCCGCCTCACAGCACAAACCCATCCTCTCCCCTCAATGCACACCTCACAGCACACTGCTGTACCTAAAGAAGGCATTCTATAGCGCATATTCTCAGCTTACAGAACAGCACCGGATGCTCTCCCCTCAATGCACACTGCTGTAACAAAAGAAAAAAGGGACAGATTTTAGGGGACAGGCCCTTATACCCCCACATCAGAAGGCATTCTATAGGCCACATTCTCCACTTACAGCACAATTATCCATGCTCACAGCATCTCTCTCCCCTCACTGCACAGAACCCTGGTATTCAGCCGTCTCACCAGATGGTATTCAGCCATCTCACCACTACCACTCTGACCACTCTATCCTTGATCCTCTTCAATCTGGCTTTCGCCCACTCCACTCCATTGAAACTGCTCTGGTCAAAGTTGACAATGACCTGCTTTTGGCCAAATCCAGGGGTAACTAATCTCTGCTCATCCTCCTGGATCTCTCTGTGGTCTTTGACACAGTGGATCATCCTCTCCTCCTCCACACCCTCCAGTTAATTGGCATCTCTAGCACTGTCCTTGCCTGATTCACCTCATACCTTGCTAACCACTCACTCTCAGTGTCTGCCTCTGGCTCCACCTTAACCCCTTTCACCCTCCCTGTTGGTGTCCCTCAGAGTTCTATCCTTGGCCCCCTTCTCTACTCCATGTACACCTCTTCCCTGGGTGCACTCCTATGCTCCTTCTGCTTCCAATACCACCTCTATGCAGATGATAATATGCAACTATAGCTCTCCTCTCCTGATCTCTCTCCCTCTGTACTCTCTTGGATATCCAGCTTCCTCTGTGCCATCTCCTCCTGGATGTCTGATGAATGCTGCCTGCAGCTCAACTTGGACAAAAACAAACTCATCATCTTTCCCCATCTAGAGTCCACTCCCCCAATATTTCTATCACTGTTGACAACACTATCATTTTCCCCGTTCCCCAACTCTGCTGCCTTGGTATCACTCTTGACTCCTCCCTCTCCTTCACTTCCCACATCCAATCTCTGGTTCTGTATACCCTCTATTGTTCTAAGTGTGTTGTATGTAAAGCGCTGCAAAACATTTGTGGTGCCTTAAAAATAAATTGTAATAATAATAATAAACAACCCCAACCCCGTCAGAGCATTCATATCCACCACAGCATCCCACACCCAGTACAGAACCCCTCACCCAGTACCTTTCTACCAGCGCAACACTCCTCCTTCATCACTCATATTATGGACTGACAGTTGACTTACTTAATTCTCTAAAGATATTAGGTACCAGCAGCAGTGGACATCTCTGTTTGTTCGGTTCTTTTCTGTTCACAGCTGGACTTGATGGCTGTAGTGCAGCCTACCGGATGCGGACCAGTGAAGTATGACTCCTGAGCTTTGCAAAGGCCCAGGACTGCCATCAGAAATTGTGTGGCACCGGAATGACAAAATAGGCAGGGACACCCCTCCCCTCCCCCAGGCAAAAAAGTTAAATAAATATAAATATATACAATATTCTTTAAAAGAAAAAATCTATATCAACATAAAGCAAAACCATCTTATACCCCTTGCACCATATTAAGTCCCCACAGTAGGGCTTCTGACACCAAATTATAATGATTTGTGCACCTTTGACCTTCTATAAAGTGAAAGCAACGATCAGAAAATTGTGATCAGACATCAGTGGATGAATTTGATTATAGAGTATGTATGCCAGTATGTCGTAGAGGCCCTGTGTGTCCACCTCCAGTCCTTTCCTTTGTAATATAGCAAGCCCCGGGCCCCCATCTCAGACTGACAACAATCACACAAAGTCACAAACACATATATTATATACTTACAAATCCGTCCTCCTAAGCGTCCTCTCTCCTACTCTGTCTGTGTCTGCTGCTCCTGTCCTGAGCTACGGCTCCTCTTCTCTTTACTGACTGGCGTGACATCATGCCGTGCCGTGCGGCTCCAACAAACTTAATCAAACAGCAAGCTGCCTTTTGTGATAGGCGGCGGGTGGCGCGGATCTGCGGTAGGCGGCAGCAGGCAGAGGGACGTAGCCCGCAGCCCTCCAATGACAGCTTCAACAGCCACGGTCAGTCCCACCAGCAGAGATCTGCGGCGGGTGGAGGGGAGTAGCCCAAGGCCTGCCGTTGCCAGCTTCAGCAATCACGGTCAGTCCAACCGGCAGCATACACCATCGGGAATAGCAACAGTGGGATGTTTGAACAGCCCAGGCCCTCCACTCTCTGTCAGAGTGGCCAGGCAGCGGTCAAGTGTACACAGGAATTGCCCTTGATGGCGGCCCTGCAAAGGCCCATGGGAGAAGTTGCTGTGGCTGGTCATGTGGAGCAGCCCTCTTGTTGGTAAACTTGTTCAAATGTTTATCAACTACAGTGAGCCACATATACAGTACAACATTGTCCCCCTGCTACTGTGATTATATACTGCAGCTGGAGGACACACATTTACTCCTTCATCACGGGCTACACAATATGGATTAAAGTGTCAGAGACTGACTTAACTATCCTGAGAGTCTCCACCTAATACCAGCAATAGTAGTAACTATAATAAATATATGTACTCTAAATATATGTACTTATTGCTTAGCCCTTTGGGACTTCAAGGGAATCCCTAGTTTTATGCAATCTGTTTATTTATAGAGCTATCATACACTTCTGTCATATAGCTCATATGAATTTTGTTTTTACCTTTTTTCATTGTTGTACTTTATTATATGATTTTATATACTATTAAATATCTGTGTTTTTATTAAGGTTGTCTCTGTGATTCTGAGCCCTTACACAGTCTGCCTTGTGTGACACCCACCTAGGCAAGTATCATAAAATCCTCACTAGATGTCCTCCCATCCGGTCAGTGGGCAGCAAGATTGTGTTACCTGTTCATTTGGACAAAATTCCTGTGGACTTTTCATCTGTGTGTGGTCCAAACATTTATGGTTGAACGGACTCTATAAATATTGCACTTAAATCTGCTGATACTCCTTCGGACCAACGCTAATTGGATCTCACCCTGGCAAATACCTCAGGACAGGTAACTATACCCACATATTTGGACAATGCCATTGGTCAATTGAGTTCATCCAGGCCTGGTACCACTTCTACACCGGACATTTATATTTAACCCATAGGAACAGACCATAGAAGGGGGCACAAAGGACACAATTTTTGCACCCATTTGTGATTGATATATACCTATACCCACTTGTGACTGTTATCCTGTTGATTATGTGATTTTAATATTTGTGTACTTTTAGTATTAAAAGTGGTAAATGATTTATTAGCACACTGTGTTGCTGACATGTGTACCTAAATGTATGTTCATTAGATTTGAGCGCTTTTTCTTTTATATATAAGTTTTCACTACAACATTTAACACAATACAATTCAGTTCTAATACGCTCAGTCATAAATTATACCATCTTCTGCAAAGGATTTAATTTATATCACTGGGACACTTCAGTGAAGCTTCCTCTGGTGCAAAGATGTTTAAATGATTATCACCCTCAGCAACAATTTAGATTAGCATCCCAGAATTAATCATTTAGAATAGACAGACATAGATGCTCTTGACAGACTTATCACATTAACTTATTAACTTATCGCAATGTATAATAACGATTATATTTAGAATAATCATATACAAGAGGGGCCCAAATTACCTCTATAAGAAATAGAAAGAGTTCTGAGTGGACTTATTCCAAATAGTCTATTTCCTAAGAAACAGTGTGAATTCTGATTTGGATAAAGTTACCAAGAGCTTAAAGAATATTGAATACCGCTGACTCTGTCTATCCAGGCAGTTTACTGATTTTCTCTTCTGTAGACATTAAATTTACATTGTAACAATTCTCCGTCGGTTGGGTAGCAAATATAGCCTTTGATGATTTTAGTATCTTGCTGACTGATTCCTGGAGAGCCTCGAGCTTTATATATCTACAGGCAATAGCCCATTTACAGGTTTACTGGATGGTCTATAACTTTGTTCCTTTACATAACGTGGTCACTGACAGCCATTTGCTTTATTAGGTATAGCTTTTGTAATGGACCCACTTAATCCGGATGTGCCTATTTCACTAGTCCATGAGCTGCAGCTATCAATTAATAGTAATAAGCTGTTTTATATGTGCACCAACTATTTATCTTGAGCAACAAGCAGCTAATTCACATTGTACTTAACTATTACTCAAGTAGATCAGTGTCTAGGCTGCTTCTGTCTGCAGCATCCAATCTTTTAAGCTATGTAGAAGTCTCTCTTTGTGTACATGGCAGCCAGCACCTATTTATTAATTACACATCTTGCTGCACCCTAGTGTACAAGGTTGGTTATTGTGACATCTGGAATAATGGATAACTAAAACACATGGTCTGTTCAGGGTAATTTTCTACAGGCCTCTCCAGTGATTCAAGGGCTGACCATCTGTGCGTCAGTAGCAGCTGTTATCCTTTCTTGTTTCCCTACTATGACTGTTGATGCGGCTATCTTCAGTTATGGAGAACGGCGCTGTCTCTGGTAAAACCACTTCTCTTGCTTACAGCCTCCAGCCACCATCTCTCCTCTAAGATGGCTGCTCAATGACCACCAGCTCTCACACCAGCCAGCATGAGCCAGCCTCTCCCTGACGCTGCATGTGATATCTGTGTATCCAGTGCACGGGTGAGAGTTCCCATTCACCATGTGCTAGCTCTGTAGCTCTAATCATACTGTCACCAATGATGCTCTGGCTCCATTAAATGTATATAAAGGCAGTATTTACAAGTAAATGAATGGCTCCACTCACCTGGAAGTACATGAAAGCTGGAAGTCCAAGCTGGAGATCTTGAAGTCTGAACATGATGCGCTTTCAATACACTGATATTTTGTAAGTAATAAATGAGAAAAAAATGGCTGTGTTGGGTGTTTTTAGTTAATAAATTACTTAAATATTTAGACAATGTGTACTTGATGTCCAGGCATGCTGGCACTTGTGGTTCAACATAATGTGTATGTAAGGAATTATCTTTACCTTATTGATGTTTACATTTATCCCTGAATGGAGAAATATTGGCACACAAGGAATGTTTAGTTACTGCCAGCAAGATTTAGAACAGTATTTCTGTACATTACGTACATCATTGGTTGGACACATTCCAGCAGATGATGACATGCTCATGTTTTTGAAGTCAGAGACTTTTAATAGTATAAAAGCAGAAGCCTTTTACTGGCTGCCATATACACTGTGTGCTGATCTCAGGTATTCAACATGATGCTCATCACAGTGTTTATGCTGGTTGCTGTAACCCTCTCTCAGAGGACAGGTGAGTATGTAATAGGAATAAAACATCATCTGTAACTGCAAGTTTTTTATTGATTTCTTTTTTTAATGTTTGTCTTTTACCCTCTGTAAATGTTATTATCTTTTTAATTACTGTATGACATATTAGGTGCTGATTCCGTTCCTGATCCAAAGTGTGTAGAGAAACCTGGGGATAAATCAGCATGCTTGTCAATTACATTTGTAGTAAGTAGTATTGTATTTATATGAAATATATACATTGCGTCAGTCTTCATTACCTCTTCTCACCCTCCCTTCATGCACTTATCATCTACCCCCATTCATCTCATGCACACTATTAATGTCTTTTCATGCTTTCCAGTAAATCCTCCTTTCCATCTCATTTATTTTCTATCTTTATTTTCCTTTTATTTTGTCACGTGAACTTTTCTAAATATAATATACTAGCTTATGTTTTATTTCTTATTGTATTTTTCAATAGAAAACTGGAAAACTGGTTACAGCACTTCAAAGCTTCCTCTGTGCATGTCCTGAAAATGCGGTACTGTAAATAAGCTGATTTCTATGTTTTACATTATCAGTGATAAATACAGATGAACACAAAAACAAAATTCACAACCATGAAGCACTTGCATTCCTGCCAGTGTGCCCCATTGGAAAATTAAGACACCTATTTTTGGATGAGACCAAACCTCTTTTTTTAAACAGAATAGGAAGAGTGAAAATAAGGAATTTCCATAATGACAAGTTTAAACTTGTAATTAACAAGCACTTTATTGCTTTAGAGCTGTGATTCTCAAAATTAGTCCTCAGGGTACACTTACAGTCCAGATTTTAAAGATGCTTAAGCAGTGATGTTTTATTTATACCCCAGTCAGTCTGAGTATACCATCTGGGAACAAGCATGGATTGCTGTATAATCTGGACAGTTAGAGTACCTTGAGGAACTAAGTAAGAGAACCACTGCTCTATAGCTCTGTGTGTGTGTGTGTGTGTGTGTGTGTGTGTGTGTGTGTGCGTGTGTGTGTGTGTGTGTGTGTGTGTGTATAATTTTTTTTTTTTTTTTTATGGATGCAAATTATCCATGACTAGAAAAGCAGGGTGAAACAGACTTGATCACAAAACACAAAATATGCCATTAGCCAAAATTATAGAATGGAATGAAAGTGAATGAAATTCTCTATACCTATCCCTGTAACTTGAAATAGAAACAAAATGAATCTTTATCAAGGACCATTCACACTGGTGCTTTAAGATATTTGCAGTTTCTATTACAATTAAATGTGTGTACTGTATGTGTGTATATACACACACAGTATGTGTATACATACCCCTTTGCATATTAATGCAATAAACATAAAGTCCTACTAGCATTTTTTTACTTACGTATTATTCATATTTTTTACAGGGTCAAGCTTTCAATTTCCAAGAATTTAAAAAATTGTATTTTGCGCTGAAAGCTGAACTTGTAAGTAAATGTTTCTACATACATTTATTAACATGAATAATAATATGATTGGTACATGTGGTAATACAATGGATTTTTTCATGAAGGAGTCTTACTGTGGAGGCATTTAATCACTTCATCATGCTCTAGATATTCCCCATTGAGAAACAGCAATTTTCAACAAAAATATTTACCCAATTTGCCCAGTGACAATGTTAGAAGTACGGCTTCAGGGTAATCTACTGTACATCTGACAGCAGCTGACAGGTCAGTCACTGATAGGTGCAGAACATACGCTGCAGATAAATAATGAGTAGATAAAGTCAACCTTTCTGTCAAACTTGACAGGTACCACACCCACTTCTCCTAGGACCCGCCCCCTTTTAATATTAAATGATAGTGTTTTATATCGCTTAATATAAAATTTTATATAAATTGATAGTGTTCGATATTAAACCGTATTAAAAATTGATTTTAACACTGTGTAATATGCATCTTTCATCCGCCTGATTTGACGCGGCGCGTCAAATCAGGCGGATGAAAGATGCATATTACACAGTGTTAAAACCAGGTAGTTACAGACCGTCTTATTTCACATGGATTAGGCTGTACACATTCAAGCATCACACATTCCAGCAGTTGAAACATCAAGCTTGGCACACATGGTACTAATTTAAAAGGTCATTTTAAATGTCACAGAAACCCCTCAGAAGCCACGATGTACAATTTGACCATGACCATTTCTTAGAAGCAAGGGTTCATCACACATGGTACTAATTTAAAAGGTCATTTTAAATGTCACAGAAACCCCTCAGAAGCCACGATGTACAATTTGACCATGACCATTTCTTAGAAGCATGGGTTCATCACACATGGTACTAATTTAAAAGGTCATTTTAAATGTCACAGAAAACCCTCAGAAGCCACGATGTACAATTTGACCATGACCATTTCTTAGAAGCATGGGTTCATCACACATGGTACTAATTTAAAAGGTCATTTTAAATGTCACAGAAACCCCTCAGAAGCCACGATGTACAATTTGACCATGACCATTTCTTAGAAGCAAGGGTTCATCACACATGGTACTAATTTAAAAGGTCATTTTAAATGTCACAGAAACCCCTCAGAAGCCACGATGTACAATTTGACCATGACCATTTTCGATTGTTATCTCTGTAGAGGAACATTAGCACCACCTACAGGGTTATGTGTTGACTCAAATCGGATTTTTCCATCTTTTGGATTAATTACATACCATAATGAGATATCATGGTGATGGGTCCTAAAGCTATGCACAGAATGCATTTATATTGCCTGTGCGCCTTATACACACAACCTGAAAGTAATTTTAGACAATATTTTTTCTAATTTTAGCTACAAATCAGTAAGCCAGTGTATATTTATGGAATCATAAAATAATTTTGTATTCATGTACAAAGACAATATTTTTTGAGCCTCATATTCTACAGTATAAGATATACCCATTTGGAATGACTTCCATTCAATCTATACAAGTAGTTTAGACCACTCAGGATTTTTATTTTTTATTTTTTTATTTATTTTTTTCTTCTGTATATATAATATAAATGTATTTGGTATGCGTTTGATGCGCTGTGTATGACATTTAAGAAACAGCTAAAAGATTATATCTTTATTGTAACTGAAAATAATTATCACAATTACTAAATTATAGACTAGAGTTTATATATTTAAAAGTCCCGCCCCAAGCATCTTGGAAATGTGGGACGGCGTACCACAGGTTGGTGGGGGCCATATGGCTCACAGCCAGTGTTATAAGAACAGGCCACATCACTGATGTGCACTGAGAAGAAATTTCAACTGAAGCTGCACCGCTATACACACTTGAAGTTATAATGGTAAGTGTTGTTATTATTATTATTATTATTATTATTATTATTATCATAATTATTATTATTATTATTATTATTATTATTATATTTATACATATAGCATTTTTTTTTATTTTTTTTTATTTTACAAATATGGCTCTGAAGGCTGTTTAAATATGTGGTCTCTATGCCACGATATACACACTGTTACACGATTCTGCCCTGCCATTGCATCCTTTGTTTTTAGGCATACATGTATAATATGTTAATATTTCAAACCTATTGGACAGTTGCAAAGCGCAGTATGAACTCATATGTGAAATGCTACGTTTTTACTACTTCTTTTTGTGGGTATACCCACATTGATGTTGCTGTTTAGCGATGCATTGTAACACATAGAACATATAGCTTTTAATTAATGTGGCTGTCTGAAGGTTATTTAAATATGTGGTAATAGCGACATCTAGTGGTTCATTTTGGGAATGCGCCGCCGGCTTTTAATAATGTGACTGTCTGAAGGTTATTTAAATATGTGGTAATAGCGACATCTAGTGGTTCATTTTGGGAATGCGCCGCCGGCTTTTAATAATGTGGCTGTCTGAAGGTTATTTAAATATGTGGTAATAGCGACATCTAGTGGTTCATTTTGGGAATGCGCCAACACATTATTTCAACTAATTCGTTTGATAGATATTAACCGTCTCTCATTTTCATTATTGGTTCAGAGACAGACAATGCAGAACATCAACAGCAAAAATGCTTTCATGGTTAGAAACAGATCTTCTTCTTCTGATGATGATGATGATGCTTTGCCAAGTTATCAAACCTCTCAAAGTAAGCTATGTCTATAAATGACATTGACGCGTTTTTATTTATATTTCAAGTTTAAATAGTATGAAATTATAGTCAAGGTCTACAATTTGTTCATTTTTAAAAGTTTAAATAGTATGAACGTACAACAGTCTGGATACATTGATAAGTAATTATTAAATAGTAATTATTAAATAATTATTATTTTCTCATTTTTATTTCCCCCGATTTGACAGTAATCACAAATACAGAGAATTTCGATTTGTCTGTTGATAGTCCCTTTGGCTTAGACTTTAGCGCTATACCGGATTTTAAAAATATTTTGGAATTGGCGCCAGATTGTGAGTAACATGATATCTTTATTTATTTTTTATTTTATTTTTTTATTTTTTATTCATTTATTTATTTTTCCACGGCTAAAGAATTAAAAATAAACCTTGTACAGTTGTGCTGATTTGTTGTCAACTGTACACACTTTATATTCTCAGTAATGAATCGCTTTTTCATGTTATTCTAATTTTATACCGTATGTAATTTTTTTTTTTTTTTTTCATTTTTTCACCGGCTAAAGATGCCACAAAAATGGATGATGCGACGGCTGATGGTATTCTACGGGATATATTGAACAAACCTGATTATTGTCACAACACCTCTATACAGAACAGCAATGTTGTTGATGAGCAACCGTTTTTCCCACACGCGACAGGGGGTCGTGCTAAAACATTCGAATATAAAGCAGGTGTGTAATCAAGCACTGTTATATGGTATATTGTTATGCGTTGATTTAAATGCTGATTTTCAGGCAGCGTCGTTTATGTTTATTTTATAATATATGTATTACAGATGACGCTGTAGCAAGGCGATATGCGCCGACGATACCAACAGTCAGTGATACAGTAGCGCAAATACACCGTCTTAGTACAAGCGGGAAAATATCAAAACGCACAACCGCCGCTGAAACGGAAAGCCATCAATTCGCAGCAGCAGGTGTGTAATCAAACACTGTTATATGGTATATTGTTATGCGGTGATTTAAATACTGATTTACATGCAGAGTCGTTTATATTTATTTTATAATATATGTATTACAGATGACGCTGTAGCAAGACGCTATGCTCCTTTGATACCAACAGTCAGTGATACATGCGCGCAGATACACAGGCCTAGTACAAGCGGGAAAATATCAAAACGC
Source organism: Pseudophryne corroboree (assembly GCF_028390025.1). NCBI lineage: Eukaryota > Metazoa > Chordata > Amphibia > Anura > Myobatrachidae > Pseudophryne > Pseudophryne corroboree. The sequence goes on from NC_086452.1 coordinate 132,226,190, forward strand.
ACAACCGCCGCTGAAGCGGAGAACCATCAATTCGTAACGCCGGCAATTGTACATAAGGGCGTTGCTAGGTCATCAGTTATGGCTGTGCATAACGGCTGTATCGTCCCGAACAAACGAAAGCCAGCTCGACCAAGAACGAATGAGAGAAGTCATAATTCAACATTTACAGATCTGAAAAGAAAATTGTCATATTCCGAAAATGATAAGCCGCAACGGAGAAGGATCGCGTTACAAACTGTATCATGCGTAAGTAATGATGTTGCTGTAACATCAAAACACACAGCGTTTAACACTGCAGACCGGGATGTCGCTGGTAATACAAAGACTGTAAAGGTTAAGAGGGCATCGCGTCTCTCAAGAAGTAATGTTAAGCAATTGTCGCAATCCGCTGTAATCACAATTCCAGATACACAGGTTTGTTCTGAAACAGAAACAAGGCACATAGCAGGCATTGGTTTGTTATCAAATATTGACTCAAGAAGTAATGTTAAGCAAATGTCGCAAGCCGATGTCATTACTATTACCGATACACAGGATTGCTCTGAAACAGAAACAAGACACATAGCTGGTAATCCTGTGATATCAGATATTGATGACATAAATGGGCAAGAGCTTATTACAAACTGTGTAGAGTCAACGACACAAGATCCGCAGAATAGTTCTGATGAAGTATTATCAGCCGTTGCAGGAATACCTGGTGATACTACAACGGTTGATTGTGTAACATCAATTCCCAATATTTTTACAACGACAGCCCTGGTACACGCATCGGCTGATGCTTGTGTACCGGCGCGAGGGCTAGCGCCCGACATAGTTGATGAATGTCAAAATTCAGAACAATTAGGCCAAGACGCTGAAATACAATTTTACGCGTTGTTGGGTAAGATACGGGAAGATGTTGAGAACATGGGCGTAAAAGCCGGATACTTGTTAAAACACATTAAAGGTGTGTGCCACGGTAGTAAATGTAAACAAGACATTGTTAAAGAAGTTGTTGAGACGTATATGAATGTCATGTCAAAATACATAGATCGGTCGGTTAAGACAACTGAATTTATTAAAGCCAACATACATCATTTTGCAGAAATAAATGAAACTGATCCGTGACTAGGCATGCTAGGCAATGGTTTGAAACGTGTTTTAAATTTAAATGCCTGTAAAAAAAAAAAAAAACCACGAATTAAACCTTGTTTAACATACAAGATCTCACAGTTATTCCGACGCGCAAAGGTGAAACAGGCTGTAACAACATTAACCAGATTGAGAAAGCGCAAGCGGCACAGGGAACATGTGGTAGGCGGGACGCAGAGTGCAATGTATGTAGATATAGATCAATCGCCACCCCAAGCATTACCGAATGACGAATCACAGGCTGACAATATTGAGCGCAATGCAAGCCCCATATATGATGATGCAGACAGTGTTGAGTCACCCGGTAATGACGAAGGTCGGCAACATGTATACTTAGAGGCAATTAACAGTTATGAACGACAACGACCGCATTTCAGAGCCGTTGAGTACCACAGTCACTATCGGTTTGTTAATTTGGACAGGGTTACATCATTTGTAGAGGGGGTTCGAGCCATTCATACGGCTATACAGGCCATGCTCGATGGTGTCCTTGCGGGCGTGGATCCGGCCGACCGCGTTCAGCTTAGATTGGAGGGGGGTGGGTTACACAATGCCATCTATTCGCATCGTAAGCCGCAAGAAACATTAGACGCTGCCAGTTTTTTGAATCAGATTACAAACACGCTTCAAAGTAACGCTGAATTCTTATTATCCACAGGCTTAAGATTTGTGATCAGTATTTTTAGAAACAGATCAGGGTCTGGCTTGACTGGGCGTAGTTTACAACGCCTGCCCCAAAGTTTAATAATAAATAAAATAAAGAGATATCTCTATGACTTCAGACGCATAGGTAATAACCTGTGTTTGGCCGCTAGCGTCTGTAAACTTCTGGATAAAGGTAACAATGCCGATGATCATGTAATACAGGAGAGAGCGATCCAACTACATAAAGCTTTGAATCTGCCGCTTGATAAAGCGGTCAGCTTTAGCGATGTTGCAATTTTTGAAAATTATTTAAATGTCTCAATCAATCTCCTCTATTATAGTCAAAATGATTGGAAATACTACAGTACGGACAGTCGTTACAAAGACACGCTGTTTGTGCTATATCACGATTGTCACTTTTATGGGATACTCGATATCAAAGCGTTTCTTGGAGCCCGATATTATTGCATCCGTTGTCATAGCGCTTACCATCATAAAAATAATCACGATTGTCTTTTCTTTTGTAAGGCTTGTCACAGGCCGGATTGTATTGACGATGGTGTGACGGCTTTAAGGTGTTCGTTGTGTAGGGTATTTTGTCGATCAAACGAGTGTTTAGAGCTACACAAAGCTTTAGCTCTTGATCACAAAATATCCTGTCTTGAGCATGTATATTGTGACAAGTGTTGTCTCTACAGGCGAACAGATCATAACTGCCGAGGCCTAAAGTGTCCCATTTGTAAGGTGTTCGTTGATGGTTTTTCGAACCATTTGTGCTATATACAAACCATCAAGCCGGAAGAGCCCACAAAGAAATACATCTTTTATGATTTTGAGTGTATGCAGGAGACAGGTGTGCACATACCAAACTACTGTTACGCTTTAACATTAATGGGGGAGAAAGACTGGGAGTTTAAGGGTGTTGCATGTATCGAAGACTTTGTAAAGACATTCATGAAACCAAAATTTGAGCATTACACATTCATAGCCCATAATGCAGGTCGCTATGATGCATATTTTGTGCTGCGCCAGCTGATTAAGGAGAAATTAAAGATTGAATTATTATCTAGAGGCGGCAACATAATGTGCATCACGGTAAAAGATTTGAAGATAAGATTTATCGACTCTTTAAATTTTTTACCCATGCGGCTTAGCAAGTTACCAAAGGCGATGGGGTTTGACGGTACCAAAGGTTATTTCCCACATTTTTTTAACACAGCTGATAACCAAAATTACATAGGAACTATGCCGTCAATAGAGTATTTTGGTCCACAATACATGATGCCTGATGAATTATCTGAGTTTACAGCTTGGTATAAACAGTGTGTACACAAACCGTTTAACTTTCAAAAAGAGCTCGTGCGATATTGTAAAGACGATGTGAAAATATTACAAAAAGCTTGTGATGCTTTCAGATCTGCTGTTATATCCATGACAGAACAGGAGTTTCTAATAACAAAGAAAAAAAAAAAGGTTGTGGTTAAACGTCACATCGAGGCTTTTCAATTAGTTACGTTGGCGAGCGTATGCATGGCCATGTACCGGTGTAAATTTTTACAGGAAAAGACACTGGCGCTTGTACCGGGTGATAACTATCACAAGACGCAGAAGCGTTACTCAACGCCCGCCATACAGTGGTTAATGTACATAGAACACAAAGAAGGGGTGAGTATAAGACACGCTTTACAAGGGGGTGAGAAGAAAGTTGGTAAATACAGCCTGGATGGTTATGCCGTGATTAACGGAACACCCACTGCATTTGAATTCCAAGGTTGTTTTTACCACGGCTGTGGTGCTTGTTACAACGCCGATGATAAAAACAAACTGACTAAAACGACCTACGGTCAATTACACCACAAGACGCAGGTAAAGTTGCACTACCTTAAACGTTGTGGATTTCAGATACGTGAAATCTGGGGTTGTGAATGGAAGTCTATGCTAGATTCTGATGCGGATCTACAGGCTTTTCTGAAGGGTAAAGATTTACCCGAACCCTTGGAGCCACGTGATGCGCTTTATGGCGGGCGCACAAACGCCATAAAGCTGTATCACAAAACAGGCTGTGATGAAAAAATACACTATTTTGATTTCACCAGCCTCTATCCGTATGTTAATAAAACCAAAACGTATCCTATACAGCACCCACGCATTATTTATAAGGACTTTGGTGATGTCACAAAGTATTTCGGTTTTGCCAGGGTTAAAGTTTACCCACCTCGTGGCCTATTCTTTCCGGTTCTGCCAGTTAAAATGGGCGGCAAGTTAATGTTTCCATTATGTCGCACATGCGCTGAGTCTGGACAGACTGAGCCGTGCGTTCATGATTCAGAAAAACGTGCGCTCATCGGTACATGGTGTACCGTGGAACTAAACTTGGCTGTAGAAATGGGGTACAAGGTATGTAAAATCTATTAGGTGTGGCATTTTGATGAGAGATCTGACAAATTGTTTTCAGGCTACATTAAAACGCACCTCAGGGATAAACAAGAGGCCTCTGGTTATCCCGAATGGTGTACAGACGCCGAGAAACGCCAAGAGTATATAGACGCCTATCAAAAAAATGAAGGCTTGTCTTTACGACCCGAACACATAGAAATCAACCCCGCTAAAAGACAAATTTCAAAATTGTTTTTAAATTCCTTATGGGGTAAATTTGGTCAACGTAGCAACATGCCCAATACGTGTCTAGTGACCGACCCCGACAAGCTTTTTGAATACGCGTTCTTACCGTACTATGACGTGTCCGCTTTGGATTTTATTGACGATGATACAGTTATGGTAAATTGGAAGTATGCCAAAGACCATTACACCAGGGGCGCAATTTCAAATGTAACTATAGCCATCTTTACAACGGCTTATGCACGTGTTGAACTGTACAAACTACTGTATAGATTACAAGATAGATGTCTTTATCACGACACCGATTCTGTAATTTTTGTCAGTAGACCCGGTGACTGGAGCCCGCCATTGGGTGATTATTTAGGTGAGTTGACCAGCGAACTGCCCACAGGCACCCATATAACAGAATTTGTCTCAGCCGGTCCCAAGTCATACGGCTATCGACTAAACAACGGAAAGACCTGTTTAAAAGTTAAAGGTATAACGCTCAATGTTGATAATGCGCAGCACGTTAACTTTGACAGCCTGAAAGAACTGGTCTTAGATTATCCTTTAAACCCCGAAGGCGATGACCAGAAAAAGGTTGTGATCCGTCAACCCGGTATAGTACGTGTGAAAAAGTGCTGGCAGATAGAGACGCGTACTTTGCAGAAGACGCAAAGGTGTGTTTATACTAAACGGTCTCTTACGGACAACTTCACAACACTGCCGTTCGGCTATTAAGATGGACACCAGATTTCAACACCCTTTCTCATGTATTTTAGCGGGGCCGTCCAATTCGGGTAAAAGTTATTTTGTCAAAACGCTGTTGCAACACGCTGCAACACATATGACTCATGTACCTGATAATGTTGTTTGGTTTTACACCTGTTGGCAACCTATATACGACCAACTTCTGCGTGATTACCCCGGTACGCGCTTTATAGAGGGGTTACCAGAGTCTTTTAGCGATGATCAACTTTTTCCCCCTGATAAGGTTAATTTAACAGTGATTGATGATTTGATGGACGCGGCAAGTAATAATTCTGAGGTTGAGAAGGCTTTCACAAAGTATGTACATCATCGTAATCTCAGTATCCTGTACCTTGTCCAAAACATATTTTGTCAAGGTAAAAAGAGCAGAACTATACATTTAAACACAAAATATATGGTCCTGTTCAAAAACCCCAGGGATAAAATGCAGGTGGGCATTCTGGCTAGACAAATGTACCCATCGAAACATCGTTTTTTTCTCGAATCCTATGAATCCGCAACGGCTGCCCCTTATGGGTATTTGCTGGTTGATTTAAGAAACAACGCTCTTGACGATTATCGTTTACGAAGCGGCTTATTCCCACCAGACAAGCCTGTCGCTTTTGTCATTAAGAAGCGTGGTTCTATAAAGCTATAACAGTACAACCTTTAGTCATTTGTTGCCATTCTAACAACGGTGAACATGTCGGGGCGGATAAGACGTAATTGGGTGCTTTTAAAAACGTTAATTAAAGCAACACCAATCCAAAGAAATGCTATTTTATCCAACGCTTCAAACGATTTAGTCACGGCTATTTGTGAGATAGCGCTCAACACGCTTAAAGGCAAAATACCGCTGTCTCAACGGCAGCTGAACTACCTTAAAAAGAAGCGTGCGCTTATAAAATCACTTTGTAATAAGAAATGTGCCATTGGAAAAAAGAAGAGTCTGGTTAAACAGTCGGGTGGTTTTATCGGCTCGCTGCTTGGTTTTGCTATACCGCTAATTACAGGTCTATTGTCTAATCGCTGATGGAGTACGCTGAGAAAATGTATCTGGTGCCTCAGAATCAGATAGAACGTTTACATAATAAAACGAACAGCGACGACATACGTAAAACAGCAACGCACGGTCTAGATGTAGAGATCGTGAAAATACTACAGAATAATGATTTATCAGAATATGAAAAAGCAAAGCGATATACAATGTTGTTGCAGCGATACCTGGTGTTGAGTAAGCAGGCTGATAGTGAAATGTCAACTTTAGCTCTTTTATCACCCGTTGCAAAATCTGTTGATGAATCAAATAATACGACACAGCCTATTGCCCCCGATGCTGTTTATCATGAGCTTTTGAGCGGTGTTAATGACCGGTATAAGAAAAACTGTGAAATACTATTGAGTAAAATGACACGCTCTAAACACATCACAGACTGGAACAGTAAAGGGGAGTTTCTGTACAAAGGCGTCACTGTGCCTGGTTCCAACATGTTAGATTTAATAAGAAGCATCACGCAAAGTAACGGTGTGTCGATCCGTAATATACCGAATGGTTGGCCTGAATTTATGCGGGCTATGTCTGAATTGAATATTCCCTCAGCCGTCATAGCCAATGCGGGGAATAGAATGTGTTTAGAACGATTAAAAGCTGAGATGCAGGATGACTCTGATGGCGCTGTGACATCGCCCATGTCGTTACAAACCCTTAACAAAGGGCGAATAAATGTTTTAAGTCCCCCAGGTTTAACAACACCGCACGGTTACTTACTGCCTAGGAAAAGATCCGTAAATCTATTTCAGGATTCACAGTGGCTGAAACTATAACATATAACTAATTTATATTATTTTTATACACTGTATTTTGTGTTGGTATTTTGCGCCACAATGTTTAACTTATGTCAATAATATTTTATGTAATGTTTTAAATGCATCTTTACCGTGTTATATATATATATATATACATATATCAATAAAATATGCTTATGCTTTATAAAACAACGTTTTGTTCTTTGTTTCTATTGCTGTAAACGGAAGAAATTTCAAGCACACGATATAAAGTTTAATAAACAACGTTGTTTATTAGAAAAACATCATAGATATGATGCGTTGTACATAAAACGTATCAAACAGAATGTTGATTACAAGTTACACAAACAATACAACGTTGTGCGTAACACGCTTCACACACAGCGTTGTGCGTGAAACGTTTTATGTACAACGTGTCAAGTTATGACACGTTGTACATAAAACGTTTCACGCACAACGCTGGTTACAAGTTACACAATTCTGTATATATCTATATGCATAATGATTCAGACAATGGCTTCTTGGTAGTCGTCTTACAAAATTTGAAACAAAACAATCATTACGTTTTGTGTCATCACTAAAACGGGCCAGTACATCCACATATTTGTATTTTTTACACATGTAAAATATAAAGTATATGCAATATTGACCGCAAACGGTACTGTTAAAATTTTGCAACTGCATATTTTGGTGATAAACACTTTTTGAATTCAAGTTTAAAAAATGTATTATTGCCTTTGGGAATAGGGGGCTGTCAGGGGCTAACCCGTAAGAATCAAAAAAGTAACATTCACGTTGTTCGTTAAAATAAGCGGCCAACCAGTGCTCACCCGGCTGCCCGCTGCTATGCGTATTGATTACAAACGCGCAGGGATATTGCAACAGTTTACTGACCGGTAACATATCGCACGGATACGTTCCTTTAAAAACATGCCTTGTGCTTTGCACGGCGTACAGAATACAGTTTATCTGTAATGTGTTCATTTTTTCAGCAGCGTAGTGTTAGTTTATTTCATTTATAGATAATCGTACAGCACATCGCGCCTTTGATTAATCTCGATGATGTTATCAAATAGAGCGTATATTATCACATTGACTGTCCGGTCCAACGCTTCTGCAAAGCGGAATTCGGCACGTAGATTGCCTGTTCTTATCAGGGAAAGGTGTTCTCCACACTCCTGTTCTGGTGAAAGGTCAAAAGCAAATAGCGTGTAGCCCCTGAGGTACTCTTCGCGGTCAATCAGTATACCATTGTCAGATTTCTGCTTATTTGTGATTTGTATGAGTGACATATACTCTCTTACAGCATTACCGCTTTCAAAGTCGGGTTGAAATGGCTTGGCGGGGTGCGGCGTTCCATCCAGATAAAGGGACGCAAAACTTACATTTTTATGTTCAAAGCACAGGGGGTTCCGGTTATGGATTCCTGAAAATGATTCGTTATCCACGAAACCGGCTATAACTGTTTTCGGCACTTGACCTAAAAATAAATTTTCTAGATTAAATACTCTACTGCCTGTTAGTTTTCTGTGACATTTAAAATGACCTTTTAAATTAGTACCATGTGTGATGAACCCATGCTTCTAAGAAATGGTCATGGTCAAATTGTACATCGTGGCTTCTGAGGGGTTTCTGTGACATTTAAAATGACCTTTTAAATTAGTACCATGTGTGATGAACCCTTGCTTCTAAGAAATGGTCATGGTCAAATTGTACATCGTGGCTTCTGAGGGGTTTCTGTGACATTTAAAATGACCTTTTAAATTAGTACCATGTGTGCCAAGCTTGATGTTTCAACTGCTGGAATGTGTGATGCTTGAATGTGTACAGCCTAATCCATGTGAAATAAGACGGTCTGTAACTACCTGGTTTTAACACTGTGTAATATGCATCTTTCATCCGCCTGATTTGACGCGCCGCGTCAAATCAGGCGGATGAAAGATGCATATTACACAGTGTTAAAACCAATTTTTAATACGGTTTAATATCGAACACTATCAATTTATATAAAATTTTATATTAAGCGATATAAAACACTATCATTTAATATTAAAAGGGGGCGGGTCCTAGGAGAAGTGGGTGTGGTACCTGTCAAGTTTGACAGAAAGGTTGACTTTATCTACTATAATGTATGAGGCTCCAAACACTCAGGACAGTACTCAATGATATAATTATTGTGAGACCACATGGTTTCCTGTGACCAATGTGGTATTTCAAACTGCCCCACTAAGCTGTACAACATGTTATATAGCTCAGTGGGTAAGATATATATATATATATATATATATATATATATATATACACAAAGTAGAGGAGTTCCATTCAGCATATATACATTTTGTGTGCATAACATTTTGGCTGTAATAACCCGTGCAATATAGTGGAAGGAAAAAAGTGACTATGAAGTTTCAGGCCATATGGGACAGTAGAACATTCACAGTTGTGGCATTTTACCATGGGCGAACTGCAAATCTCACAACGGATGTGCAGCTGGATAATGACAATACTAAGTGTATGATTAGAGTAGGTTCATTCCATATGTATAAATGTATCCTTAATTACAAATCCCTTTTGGGTCATTTGGCACCACTAACAATCTCCACCATGCAAATCCCAGACGTTCACATTGTTTCTTGAAATTAGCATCTTATTTACATCACAGCTGCACACAAAGTTGCTTATAGTGTCCCTGGCACTTAGGTTTTTTATTGTTATATATATATATATATATATATATATATATATAGCCTAATCAAAGGAGGCAAAGCCATGCACCCATAAAAAAAGAATACAGAAAAATGTGTATTTTGAGCACCTCCCTGCCCACACTGCAGCATGTGATGGGCTGAGGAGAAGATCTGCAGCTGCTTTTTCCAGGTAAGGGATGGGGACCTGGGCCCCCAGTGGGCCCCTCCATCAGACCTGGAGCCTGGGTAATTAGTACACACCCCTACCTCTTGGCACCCCTGCCTGTGTATGCATTGTACTTTTATCACATCAGTTATGTGAATAGGATGCATGTTATGTGGAAATCTAGCTTCCATAAAGGCCCCTTGGTTTCTTTAAAAATTGAAAAAATATGTGTAATGTGATCACATTTTGAGCAGAACTGCTTGTGTGACTTCCTATGTAGGAGTGATCAGCTAGGTAATAGTAAGTTTAAAAAAAGTGTTGACTCTGAATTTGTGATCTATTTGCAACATTGTGATTGTCCTAAATATTATGCCGGCAGAACAATCAGGCATTTAAAACACATTTTTTGGAAAATCACAGAAATACTTTGTGTAAGACTCTAAAGCTGGCCATACACCTAAAGCTTTATTGTGGGATCTGGCTGGTTGGAATAAAAATCTGGTAATGTATAGATGCAAATGACAATTGAAAATTTGCTCCTAAATTATGTAAAACTGACAAAAATGGTCCTTCAGACAGTTTGGTTAAATCAACTGGATTTAACCAATTTGTCTAATTTACCATTTTTGTCTGTTTTCCAGTGTTTGGGAACAAATGGTCAATTGTAATTTGCTCTCATGCATTACCAGATTTTCATTCTAACCAGCCAGATTGGACAATAAAGCTTCAGGTGTATGACCTGCTGAAGGTCCTAATTCAGACCTGATCGCTCCTCTGCAAATTTGCAGAGGTTTGCAATCAGTCACCACCCAGACAGAGTGAAAATCCGCCCCATGCAAGTCTGCGTATGCCGGGTGAAAAACATTGCATACGCCGGTCAGCTGCAAATCCAGTCTGTGTGTATCCCAGGACCTACTCCTACAGTGTGAACGAAACAGGCTGATCGGGGCAGGAGCTGATGTCACACACCCTCCCTGAAAATGCTTGGGCATGCCTGCGTTCTTCCTGACACACCCAGAAAACGGACAGTTACCGTCCCCAAACATCCACTTCCTGTCAATAAAACCTGTGAATGCCTAGTAATCAAAAAAGATGCCGAATTCTTTCACAGTTCGGCTTCGCATATGTGCATTACGATGCATACACATGCACAGTTGATCGATAATTGGCCGCCTTACGAATTTGCACAACAGAGATCCTGTCTGATTTAGGCCCTAAGTCCCAGTGTGCTTTAGCATTTTGTGGACTAGTCTAATGGAGGATACTTATGGCATCTGAGACTGATAGGGACTGATTATATTCCTGCTACTAGTGGCATATCTATAATGGGTGCAGGATATAAAGTGTTCATGGGCTCATGTGTCCAAGTGGGGCCCACACTGCACACTTTGCACCCATTTATTTTATACCCAATTTTCTGGAGTCCCACAGTCAGTGGCAGAGCTGCACAAATCATAGGGAAAATGGCACAATGGCCATTTTCGTGGTGTTTTGTGCATGCACAATAGGAAGAGTCTACTAGTCCTCACTAGGGTGCTGCTGGTTAGAGAGTATGGTGTCCAGATGGAGACTGCACACAGACCCCTTCTCTCTTAATGCGTCCTTACCTGCTACGGTAAAAGTGGATAGAGTCAGTAAGTTGTGTTGGCAGGGCTGTAGACACTGGGCACTAGGGTCACCAGGGGATTCTAGCGCTGTCCCAGAGTCTAGTGTGCATGTGCAGATCTCCAGGAATATGGTGTGGTGGCCATTTTCCCAGAGATCTCCTTACTGTACATGTGCAAATCTCCAGAACAAATGTCACCACCCCATTTACCAGAGATTTACTTAGAGATGCTGCAGCCAGCGGTGAACTCCGGAGAGGTGAGTATTGCACCCATTGTAAATACTTCAGTGGTGATGAGAAGATCAATAGAAGAATTCATTTTACAGTTTTTGTTAATTGAAAGATAATTTAAAACACCTATTAAGGTTCTAATATACAAATATGTTACAAATCTTCCTTAGATTCTGAACAATCTGTTTTCTTCTAAGTGTCTTTTAGGATCATAACAATGTTGCAGTTGCATCTTGCAAAGGGATTGCTGAACAAACATTTTACATAGTATATGAAGAGAGACTATGGTTAATAAGTTCAGATTAGTGGTTAAGGAAACATTGTTTTGACAGATATGTTGTATTGGTTCCAATTTTTGTCCGCAAGTTATAGAATGAGAATCACTTAGGGATCCCCATCTATCATCAATAGTTACAGTAGCAACCATTGATGGTTTGTGGTTGAGGATTTTACCATTATTAGGAGAGGTACACATATTGTGATGGAAGACTGGTGGTGGCGTGTATATGCTGTGGTCTGAATAACTGTAGTAGCCAAACATTGATGGCTGCTTTGATATAATGCAGCAATATAGTTTAGACATCGATAGACAAGCAGTACCCACTGCTGGTCCTCATAATTTGTGTCAATTATATTTGTGAATTTAATATAACAATGAGAATATAATATTGATGAAAAGTGAGGTCAAGTCAAGAGTGGTCATTTTGTATAATTGGTTCGCACATGCCTTTCTTTTATTTCCATATTTTAAAAGTGTCTTCTATTTTGTGTATAAACAAAGACAATTATTTTAAAAGAATGCTGTACAGCTACATATTTATACTGAAATAATGGAGAAGAATGGTTCTGGGATGCTGCATATATTACTGACTTACTGTACTTAATATTACATTATTGAGCAGAATTTTCAGAAGACAGATGTAAAGTAATAAAATATGTAATGATATTTTTTGTGAAAGTATATTTTACTTATCATTTCTGGTCAATTCGCAGGCATGTGTTGGTTGTGATGTTAATATTCTTTTGGGTACAGGACTAATATTGGTAAGTGTACTGTACATACAAAAATTACATGTATACAGCTCCCCGGTGTGTTTAGCAGAAGGGTTTGAAATCCTATGGCTGGTTTGGTCACTAAATATTGTCCAAATATATTTTGTACACTATGCTAATCTGTCTCTCTGTCTCTGTCTCTGTCTCTGTCTCTGTCTCTCTCTCTCTCTCTCTCTCTCTCTCTCTCACTCACTCTCCCTCCCACTCTCACACACGACACATTATATGTACATTATGGGGGTTATTCAGATGTTGAAGCCAAAAAAAAGCAAACTTGGCAAAACCATGTTGCACTGCAGGTGGGGCAGATGTAGCATGTTCCGACTTAAAGAGATTTAGATTTGGGTGGGGTATGTCCAAACTGAAATCTAAATTGCAGTGTAAAAATAAAGCTGTTTAACATTTGTGGGCTACATGCAAAAGCAGCCAGTATTATTTACCCTGCACAGAAAAAATATAAATGTATATTTGAATAGCATAATGGTTTGTTCCAGATACAAACTTACATGCTTTTTCTGCCTTGCTACCAAATCAGAATCAGACGCTATATGCACACTATGAACTATATAGTCAAATTGTTCACCTGTTCTACTAAACATTTTACACAGGAAATCCCCCACCACCTAAGATCCTGCACTTGCCCCTGAGATGTATTCTTTATAAATTACATATTATGCTGTTATTCATCACCAGCTTCCCATCTCTTATTTAGTCATTTGTAAAATGTTATGTTATTTTAAAATGGAGATCAACTGAATTAAAAAAAAAACCCTCTAATGTTCAAATATGGAAATTCTAGTTCTATTTAGAAAAGTTATGCTAGTGTGTAGGACTATTTATGTGAATTATATATAATGCATTTTTCAGTTTGCCTTGGACTAATATTAGAAGAGCAGCAATATACACACAGATGTAGTAGAATGTGTTGCACCATGGTACTGAGGGCCTCATGCAGAGTTTGAAACAAATGCAGCTAAAGTTTATAAGTTTGAACCCTAACAAAACATTGGAAGTGGTGTAAAGGGTTTTTCTTGTTTGGTTGCATGCAGGATAAATGTTGCCAGCTTTAGCATATAGCACCTATATACTGGATAATTCTGTTCCTACACTGCAGTGTTTCTTTCTGCACATTATATATGCCCCCACCCTGCAGTGCAGCATTTTTTTTCCCAAAGTACAAAATTAAACCTTATAATTGGATTTATTGCTATATTTGAGGAATATCTTTATTACAAAAAAAATTTTTCTGGATGGACAGTAATGCAAAGTTTAGCACCCCTTTAATGTGTATCGGGTCGGTGTGGGACACAGCAGGTACTCAAAAAAGGGACTGTCCTGTGAAAATCAGGACATTTGGGAGGTTTGCTGTTCCACTATTTTCACTGATACAAACATTACCATAGTTTCTATGGGACTTGATATATTGCAAGAAGAATTACAAGGTTTGATCCCAGTAGATAACAATATATGCAGGTGGCATTAGCCCATAGTAGCCTGAGCAGTAGTTGCTCTCCCCACTGACACATGAGCAGCCTGGCGGCTGTGTATGCACATTAGACTTGCCACGTCCGACCCCAGAAGCAGAGTAATGATAGCATACGCCATCCCTTTGCTTCCAGCTCTTTGCCTGGAAGGTTCATATCTCTTATCTTATCTAGAGAATGTTAGTAAATTTCAGTGAAATTATTTATTTATGTAGGGTGACCGTATTATCCCTTTTAACTGGGACGCTCACGGATTACACAGGATCTGTGGCTGACTTCAAGCCTACATTTCAGCTGGTTTTAGTCAGCCAACTACAGAACCTGTGTAATCCATGAGCGTCCCAGATAAAAGGTATAATATGCTCACCCTAATTTATGCTTTGAGAGTGTAGAGGATATTAGCACATCCACGTCACAATAATAATGCAGGATGTACTAAATAGGACTGTAATGATCTACTCACAGCTGGAGACACATCAGGCGGAAGCAGTTTCTCACCTAATTACTGTAGCTTGTACATTGTAGTGATCAGTCACCAGCAAAATAGTTTAAAGTAAATCAAATGAGTGCGTTTAGTTTTATGGCACAACTCTGACTGATATAGCCACATGTCATGTAATCTGACAAAACATAATGTACAGGTTTTATTTCAATGCTTTTATTGATAATGTAATAACTATGGGGATTATTCAGGTTTGTTAGCAAACCAAAAAAGCTGGCAAATGGACAGAACCATGCTTCACTGCAGGTGCAGAGAAATTTAGATTTGGGTGGGTTATATTCTTTCTTTGCAGGGTAAATACTGACTGCTTTATTTTACACTGCAATTAAGATTTCATTTCTAATATCCAACCCAAATTTAACACTCTGTGCACATGTTACATCTGCCCCACCTGCAGTGCAACATGGTTTTGCCCATTAGTGTGGTTTTTTGGTTTACTAACAAACCTGAATAAGACCCAATGTATAAACACATTTACATGCATTATAAAAGCATCCAATACTTCATAAAATTAAAATGATTTTTCCACTATGTCAGTGTTTATCATGCTAAACATCCTGCTAAGTACATGAGCCATGAATTTGACATCATTTCAGTCATTTTTTTATGTGTTGTTTAAAAATACTAAAGAGAAGATGTATATAATACTCAGTATACTCTGACATAGTGAGTGGTATTTATGCAGCTACAAGGATGAGGTAATATAGCGGATAGTGCATTTTCTGATTCCTGGGTAACATATAAAATGTTACTGCTTTATACAGATACACAGAGATATTTCAGTAATACTCAGGGGTTACAGAATGTACCACTTGGAGAGGGTGCTCCTACTGTAATCTGTAGTTATCTGAAAAGCTTTATCCTTTTAAAAAGACTTTATTTTTCGAGCTCATGCAGATGAACAGGGCCGGATTAAGGGCCACATGGGCCTGGGGCTGAAAATATTCAAGGGCCTAATGTGAGAAACTGGGGAGGTGTGATTAGTGCTGTGTGGGTGTGGCCAGAGCTATGTGGGCGTGTACACCCTCTACAGTCTACACTATCAGCTGTAATGTCTTGCTAAATATGTAAAAATATAGAAAATTGCATAAAATATAAATGCAATCTTAATAGTTATGATTTATGGCTGACTATGTGGCCAGCTGGTGGCTAGTGATCATCATGCTGCCATAATGATGGACCTATTTTTATGTGGAGGCCTGGAGCTGTAGCTCTATCCGCCACATTGTTAATCTGGCCCTGTAGATGAACCGTGTTTATTTTACAGTAATGGTGTAATCCAATGACTGGTGATAAATGGTGAATTGTGAGGTCGATGTGCTGATTCTGATATTTAAGCTCAAAGAGAATATTTTTACTTAGTTTGTACTGGATAAAACAATCTGAATACACACATTGCTAGAATAATTAAAGCTATCTATTATTATGATGACTAAGTAAGCCATGAAGTGTTATTTGGCAAAGGGGTATCAAAAATAAATAGTAAAACTTATATAATTCATAGTATATTCTCAGATAAATTCATTTAGGACTTATTCAATAAGGTAATCTATACATTTTTCAATGTGATTCTAGGAAGACCTACTCTCTAGTAACATTGAGGATGTGGACAAACTAACATCAGCAGTAAATAATTTATTGGTAAGTTACAGTATATTTACTGTTTTAATTGTTTTTCTCCATCTTGTAAATATAGATATTATACTGTACATTGAATTTATTTGCAAACTGTCACAATCATGTTGATGTCATGTAGTATTTGAATCATGGCATTATTGTGACATACTGTATAATAAATTAGTTTAGGGTTACTTAGTACACAAGTTTGATTAAAACACCACTTATTAGTTGTGACAGACAAATCCTTTCACTTTGTATGGAAAGCACTGTCCCTTCAATTTTGGAGACATTAGCTCTGCACTAGAAACATACATCAAAGTTTCCTTGTAGCTTCCAGAAAAGCCCAGATGTCTAAAGCCTAAGGTAGCTTGTCCTGTCTTGAAATGGAAGTTTTATCTTCATAGCCAAGTGTTTCTGCAAAAGGCAAATTCCCAGCTCATACCAAGAATTTTTACTTTATATGCGAGGTACAAATAAAAAGTGTTTATTCAGGAAGCAGCTTTGTTTCTAGCCTTAACCTATAGTCCTGAATAACTGTAATGCCATTGTGCTGCTACTTCATCACTAAACACATTTCATTAACATGGGCTACCTAGATTGATATATTGTCTCCCACTTTTATCTGTGATAATGTCTCTGCATGTCTGGCTGCAGGTGTGTACTACTTACATAAAATCTCCAGTCACAACCAGGTCCCAATTCCTTATTTAGGGGGTGGATTTCCTAAAGCTTCTAAACATGAAAGTGGAGGTATTGCCCATAGCAACCAATCAGATTTTAACTATCATATCTCTATTGTGTTAAGATACTGTAAGAACCACTCGGCCATCTAATCTGTCCCTTTTTTAACCATATTGTTAACTCAAATCCTATTTGATCATTATATCTTTGTAAATATATCCTTATGACTATCCCATGCATGTTTAAATTGCTCTACTGTATTAGCCTATACCACCTCTGATGGGCGGCTGTTCCACTGGTCCACTACTTTTTCTGTGAAGTAAGTTTTCCTTACATTTCCCCTGCATGTCCTCATGTTCTATTACTTCTTTTCCTTTGAAAAATCTCTTCCTCCTGTACCTTGTAAAAACCATTGATATATTTGAAAGTTTCGATCATGTCCTCTCTTTCTCTTCTCTGCTCCAACCTATACACATTAAGATCTTTTACTCTTTCCAGGTAAGTTTTGTGATGTAGACCCTGCACCATATTAGTTGCCCTTCTTTGTACTGTATCTAATGTGTTATATCCTTCTGGAGATATGGCCTCCAGAACTGAACACTGTATTCTAGATGAGGCCGTACTAATCACCTATACAGTGGCATTATTACTTCTTTCTTACTGCTACTGATTCCTCTCCCTCTGCCATACCTCCCAAATTGTCTAAATAGCAGAGAGAGACATCCTCGAGTGCCAAAGGCGTGCGGCTAAAATTAGTGGGTGTGGCCTCATGGGTAGGGGGTGTATCCTCATGGCAAGAGCCAGGAACACAAACCACTCCCCTGTTTCCATCAGTATGGGGATATGAAAAGCACTCAGTGAGCTGCTGGCCATTCCACCTGTCTCTCCCTGCTGGGGAATTGACGCTGTGTCCATGCGCACAGCATCTATTAACTGCTGCTCTGCTCAGAGCAGCGAGTGACATGTGGGATATCCCAACTGAACCCCCCACTATGGGACACTGTGACTCGCTGGTGTGACAGCGGGACAGACAGGGAAAATCGGGAATGTCCTACCAAAATCGGGACAGTTGGGAGATATGCTTATGCTACCAAGCATCTGATTTGCCTTCCTCATTGCTTTGTTACATTGCTTACCTGCCTTTAAGTCATGGAGGAGCCGGGTGCTGCATGTAGTGTTACAGTGCAGCATCCGGCTCCTGTCACTGAGGGGGAGCCAGCACTTGGTGTCATCCCTTGGCTGGAGATACCTCTGCACCCCCCTAGTAATGCCACTGCTGTCATAATGCTGAAATCATTTCACTGGTTTTAAATTTAATTTACACTGATTCAGACATATCTGTGTCATTGCATAGAAAAATAATGTTGTTTTTTTTTATACAGAGCACATACTGTATACACACACATATTAGACATGGCTTTGTTATTACACTGTACTTTACAGTACGATTAGACTGCCCTCCATACTTCATAACATCCTTCATAATCCTTCATCCTTCTGAATCAGTGCAATTTATATTTTCCCTCCTTCTATTCAAAATGTTTTTGTTCCATTGACACATTTTGCACCCAGTAGCTGGATTTGCCCTTAACTTGAAATCAGCCCAATAAACACCAGCTCTATACTCCAAGATGGACTTACAGTCCATGGAACCAGTATGAGCACTACAGAGCATTCAGTAATCTAGAACCTGACCTAGGCATTCCTAGTAACTATGGATATTAGTCATATTATTGCTCAACCTTCCCCTGATGGCAATAAGTGCACTAGATCTAACAATCTTATACAATCCTCTCCGTTCCCGACCTCTCTGCTCTTCACAAGATCAACGTCTCTCATCCACACTCATTACTTATTCACACTCAAAATGACAGGACTTTATCCGGGTTTCACCCACTCTGTGGAATGCCCTCCCACGCACAATAAGACTTGCCTCTAGTCTCCAAACCTTTAAACGTTCCCTGAAAACTCACCTCGTCAGACAAGCCTATCAAATTCCAGACCCACCGACATAGCCTTCAGTTCTTCCCTATCTAATTACATCCTCTCTGTACCGTATACATAACAACACATATTTTGTCTTTCTTTACTCTCACACCCTCCTGACACTTGGCCAACATTGCGGGGTATCATCATACAACCCATTAAGAACCTAGCAATCTGGTGGACCATTATGCTATAGATAGCATCTATCCTTGTGTATCTATGCCTATTTCCCTATAGATTGTAAGCTTGCGAGCAGGGCCTTCCTACCTCTATGTCTGTCTGTTTTTACCCAGTTTTGTTCTATTACTGTTGTTCTAATTGTAAAGTGCAACGGAATATGCTGCGCTATATAAGAAACTGTTAATAAATAAATAACACGTAAACTTTCTAAGTGATAAAATAACTATGACATTCATTGCATATATAACCAAAACATAAGACATTCTCCTAAACCACTCATACTATTAAAATAAGAGGCTCTTTTTATAGTAAATGCAAATAGAAACATTGGGGAAATGTATTAGATCACTATGGATAGATGTATCTCCAGTTCTAATAAGGGTTTATGTAAAAAGAAGCATGTCTATGCAGATTTTACTTAACCTGCATTTTGTAGTATAGGAAATATGCAACAGTTAATGAAAATAAATGCGCAGTAGTTCCTTTATGCTGTGTTTTTTTTAAAAACCTTTACACTTTGTTTAGAGTTTTTGCTTTATGCTGAATGTTTTGTCTTCTGCATATGTTCTAGGGGGGCCTTAACCTTGGCGGTGTAGTGAAACTTCTTTGCAAAGTGGTAAGATAATATTTTCATTGTAACAATGCTTTTTCTCACTGTACTCTATTACAGCCTTTATTTATTGACTTATCTACTTCATTCCCTATATTTTAAGGGTCAGTCTTTTTCACACAAGTGATAAGATCAATCAGGGATGGACAGGGGGTCGTTTTCAGCCACGGCATTTGTGCACTCTTGCTAAAGGCACATGTGCGCATGACACAGAGGCGTGCACACGTCGCAGGGAGTGTGGGAATGGCTCATGGAGGCATGCTGTGAGTCGGGGGGCATGGACTCATGGCATGCCCCCATATTTTAAAGAGACAAACATTGTGGGCAGTGCGAGGAGACTGTTAGAGAGCTGGAAGCTGTGCAGTGCACGGCCTTCCCGATTCTCTCTATGAGGGACCAGACCATTGTCCCTCCTGGCATTTGCCAGAAGTGCCAGATGGGCAGTTCGGCCCTGGGATCAATGGTGTTCAATATTTGGGACTTTGTTTTCCCTAGTAAATCACCCCTGCTGGTGCAATTCACACTTTCTCCAAGGTATACAGCAATTACTGCAGGGTTGTGATAATGCTGGTGGGTGACTCAGCCATCCAATCAGTACACCAGACAGTGTACTGAATAAAACTATTTTTTATCACTGCAAGGATGGCTGAGCTACTGAGCTATGCAGGACCTGTTAGTGTATTGAATATAGAGATTTAATTTTATATACTCCTTTAAACTCTATAAATGCACACTGTGTACAGGATGCACATGTCAGTAAAATGATGTTTTAGTTTGGCATACACACAGAATACAAGAGAAATATGTATTTACTTTGAGCATGAATATGTGTGAAACTGTGCAATCGTCCATACATAAAGGGTATATAGTGTGAGATGTGTGAAGGACACAAGAAATACAGTAGTTACTTGGAATCACTGCAGAATGTAGCATCTCAGTGGTGCTGTGTAAATGTCTGCACAGATTGGCTTGGATTTATGGCCATATGGGTCTGGGCCTTGGGAGACAATTCTGTTGTAGCATAATACAGCTTTGTTTTAATACTTATGAATTGTTAAAGACAGGGGCGTTTCTACATAGAGGGAGCCCCTGTGCAGACTCTGGGTGGGCCCCCTCCTCTGCATAGTGCAGTAGTCTCCAGCATTGTGCCAGAGTCTACTACACATGCACAGGTCTCCGGAAACATGGCGCCTGCCATGTTACAGAGACCAATTTCACTACTGCACATGTGTGGCGGCCACTTTGGCTATGATTTTTACCGTGGCTGCAGCGCCCGATACGGAACTCTGGAAATGTAGTTATTAAAATATGGGAGCAATGTGTGTGGTTTGGGCCCCTTTGACCCAGGGGCCTGTGTGCCCCATACACATTGTACCCATTATAGAAACACCAATTGTTAAAGACCTTCTGTTGCTGTATAATTCAGTTTCATTTCTTCCTTTTCTTATATGATATAACTGTTTTTTACTTGCATTCAGAAAAGCAAGAGTAAAACCATTTTCTCATTACTAGTAGAATACATTTAGTAGGTAGGGTGTAATTGTACATTGAGATTTATGGACCAAAACTAAAACATATGTCCTGCAGATTTAGCACCATTGGAGACTTTGCCATATTAATGTGCACATATTATTCTCATTGTATTCTCTCCTGGTTCTACTGTAGATATATCTTCTCATAGCTTGCTTTCCTCATGTTGGGTTCACATTTACCTGCCTGTAGATTTCTCTCCTGTCTACTAACTAGGCTTCCTATAATATGTCATTTCTGCTAGATTCTACTTCTGGACTTTGTCTCATTTTATCTGCTCTTTCCCCTCTGTACTTATACCTTCCCTCATCTGTCATCACTATGCTTGGGCCTGGCCCCAGAGCTGGATTATGGCTTTGCCGGACCTGTACTCATGAAGAATATCCCCCAGATAATGTATGTTTGAGACAACTCTGATGGAGAAAATCTTTGTTATTTCCTGATAAATGGCCTGTAGTCAATTAGTCTTATATATGATGGGGATATCGGTAACAATAACCCAAGTTAGAGAGTGCAGTTACCAAGTAATGTGTCAGTGCATTCTTCTCACCACAGCAGTATTGATCCTGATGTTGGTATAGTGATATACGTATCATCATAGTCAGCTATTATTATTACCTGGCCAACCACGTGGATGCGAACCACACGGCTTCTAAAGGGGTCTCAGATTACCTGGTCTGGGTAAGTCCCCTGTGAAAGAGGGGCCAGGGACATCTGCTTTACTATGTTATATGCAGTCTTATCATCACAGTCACACAAGGTGACATGTGTCCCACAAGATCAGCTCATCCTCTGCTGCTGTGACCATTCTCACTGGGTATATTCTGGGCAGGCAGATGGTGAAGACTGAGTGTATAAATATATTCATTATTTGTATATGCAATACAGTTTATTTAAACATGTAAATGAATATATTTCACATACAGGTAACTGCCCTGAACACACCATGTGTCCAAGATCTACTACAGGTATGGATATATTAGGCAGGATGTAATGCTGCCCAAGTTAGATGACCATGCGGAATGCTGGCCGAACTCTGACTTTTTTTAAAAGAGAAATTACTTACAAGGCATGGTTTTGCCTTGTAAGTGATTGCCCTTTTAAAAAAAGTCAGATGGCATCCCCAATGGCCGACGAACTCGGGCAGCATAACATCCAGCCCATTGTGTTGACTGTATTACAGTATTTTAAAGTAAGACATAATGTTGTAATGACACAAAATAATGATTTGGAGTATGAACAGATAGGTTACTTACACTGCTGCATAATACTCAGAACTATCAATACTATTCCCATGTATTTTTTATACCAGGACCAGCTCAGAGAGTCCAGGGCTGGTTATGCTTTGGGGGGACCACATGTCATGTTCTTTTAAACTCTTTATTAACTTTTGCAGACAGAAACCAGCACAGATGTCACCGGTCTGCGTATGCTTCTGTCAAACTCGCACATTATAATCAGACTCGCATTACAAGGTGCTAGTTACATAGAGAAAAAGCCACATGGACTAACACTTTGCAATAGACTTGAAAGCGCAAATTCCTTGCTATTACATGGGCCAAGTTTTGGGACAAACTTGAACCATTTAATGTGTGAGAAGGAGCTTGTTTTCCAGCATATAAAACTCGCACCCTATTACATTGGGCCCATATATAATATTTGTTTATAGCATCTGAATAAATAACTGTTACATATTATAGTCCATGCCTAAATACAAATAAAATTTACTAATAAAAGCAGCTGATTATACGGTATCCTACTACTAAATATCCCATTATGGTTTGTATTGTGATTTACAACTAAAAAAAAATAAGACTTGTTTGCGTACACAAGCATTTCAGTAAAACATATCTATTCGGGCATCTAAGACAAAGTTGCCAGCTTAGTATAACAGCACAACTAATCATATTTGTTAATTTACGCTAGAGAACATAATTTGGTTTATACAGTATATACAGTCCCTGAATGTGACTACTTATACTGTATACCCACATGCAAAAGCAAGATTTAAATTTGAGGGAATGGAATTATTTAAATTATAATTAAGGAGTAGAAAGAGCAAATCCCCGGATTCTAGGACATGGGGGCATATTCATCATGCTAATTATCAGGCCCCTCTGAAAATTAACATTCTGACTCACAGTGAGCGCCAGAGCAATTCATCATTGCTCCGGCACGGAGACAGCTGATGCAAAAATCATCTGTCTCCACAAATATTTTCACTGCTACTTTCATTGCTGTGGAAAAATTTGTCAGGACTAGCACTAATGCGCCTGCATGAGCTACAGTTCATGCAGGCTCACAAAGCCCCCGGTTTCCGGTGGCAGAAGTGGAGGGATTCAGAAAGATCTCCCTTTGCAAGCCAGGATTGCTTTCAATAGGTAAACAGCAGGGTAGCAGGAGCACTCGCCATCTGTAGGTGGCAAATGCTCCCACAGTCAAGGTCTGAAAATGTTGTATTTTGTATTTTTGGTGCTTGATGAATAGGGTCATACTAGTGTATGGGGATGCCTGGATAGCTCGGGAGGGAAAGGTAAGCAAAACATATATGTGATATGTCCTGCGTCACCTTCATGATGAATGGCTCAAAAACTTAATTTTTACAGAAGTAAGTGAAAATGTTCATTTTCACCTACATTTGTAGAAATTGAGTGATGATGAATATGCCCCAGTGAGCAGTATCTTTCTCCTGCAACACAACTTTATATGTCCATGTCATTGCAGGATCACCATATACTTGCAGATTCCAAGCCCTGTAAATGTAATTTAAAATCTTAACGTGTAACTTGTTAGGAAAAACAGCCTGCAGACTATGAATGCAGCCCCTATGGGTGGAGTGCTAATTATATGTGTTTTTTACTAAGGGGAGACTCACCTTCAGAAGGTTATTGCAGAATGTACAGTAGGTCTGCATTTAAATAAAGGAAATAGCATCAAGCAAGCAGCCAATTACATATATTAGTTGCTTGTTGTATCATATTCTCTGGCACACGTTAGATATTTGTTCTGTTTATTGATTAATTGAAGTATAATTATAACATCTTTCAATTGTATACTCTGCACTTCATAACCAAAGGCCTCAGTTATTTTTCATTTTTAATCTTTTAGAACGGTATTCCAAAAGTTACTGACAATATCAAGAACGCATTATGTGGAGTAAGTAAGACTGTTTCTTTTTATCATAATAATTCACATGATAAATATATTTAAGCATTATTTAACAAGATGACTTCAGTAAAAATAAAAGTGTTTCATTGTTTCTATATACTTAAGAGAAAGCTGCTTTAATTTTTGCTTGGGCAATGGTTATGTTACTTAGAGAATATATTGTAAATGTTCCATACTCTACATCAGGGCTGGCCAAACCGGTCCTCGAGATCTACCAACAGTTCATGTTTTCCAGGCCTCCTGGAGATCTGTAGAATTGTCAGTTAGGAATGAATGCAGCACATCTTAATTAGTAATGACTACACCTGTGCACTAGCTAGGTGGCCTGGAAAATGTGTACTGTTGGTAGATCTCGAGGACTGGTTTGGCCAGCCCTGCTCTACATCTATTATGGCCATTTATGTAGAGCAAGAGTTACACAGCGCATCTGTATAGGTGCAAATACATCCATGTTTACAGATCAGTTACAGGTCATACTTTTATTGAACCAGGTATTGTATTTCTGTGCATGAGATGTGTTTGGAAAGTTGGACTCAGTATATCACTTGCACAATTAAAATATCACCATAAATCCCTCCCTATTACCACATTTTCTTCCACACCTGTTATTCATTTAAATGTTTAAATGTTTCTACCAGAATCTCCTTTTTCACCCCATGTGTCCAGCAGTGTCATGTGGGCTAGTTGACAATCCAGTCCAATCCTTGGTGGCCTAGTGATCAATGCAGTGCCCATCCCCTAAGCCTATTGGCTTATAGTTACAGCACTCCATTTCCTCCCTTTGTCTGAGCTCCAACATTCACAATGCTTTGTGACAGGATGCTGGATGTATCAACAGAGATTGGAAGCTTTCTGGCTCCTATAGTGTGTTGTACCTGTTACCCATCCATGTAGGAGACAGAGTGGAGCTGCTGTCGGCCAATATTATAGATGCTGGTAGCACTCTGAATAGAAGAACTAAGGCAAGAGCAACAACATTACTAAATATCAGCCATCATGCCGCTCATATAGGGATCATTTTAAGAATAAGTGTTAACCCTTTTAGCACTTACTAAACAGGTTATGACCTCCATGCAATTCTGTATTTTGCTAACCTTAAGGCTCTTTGTGACTGTACCACTTATACCATCATTAGAGCTAGCAGTATGATCCCTATTGACAGCATCAGGGACCAAGAAAAGCCTTTACAGTTCAGGGAAGCCTTCCCAGGCTTTGCTGTATCACCAACGGGTGTTAGCACTGTGCATATGCAGACTGCCAGAAACTAGACAGAAGAGACCAACAAAGAGGTGGACACCGCAGAACCTCACTGGACAAATAAGTAATCTTAAACACTTCTAGCTGTTGCCCCTCAAGTCTGATATACTGTATCAGTGATGTAACTAGGCAGTTTAACGCTGTGTGCAAGAAACGGCACTGGCACCCCCTTATGTAAAATAGGGGCAGTGTGCACCATAGGGACAGTGTGCACCGTAGGCATACACAAAAAAATATGGGGTCATGGCTTCATTTGGAAGGTGTGTGACCACAAAATTATACCAATTCATACTATTATTCAAATTATGCCACACAGTAGCGCCACTAGACCAGGTAGAGCCACTTTTACACATTACGGATGCCAGTCCCCCTTTTTACACAGTATGGCAGCCAGTCCCCCTTTTTACACATTACGGCAGACAGAGTCCACCTTTTACACATTACGGCAGACAGCGTCACCTTTTTACACATTACGTCAGACAGCGTCCCTTTTTTACACATTATGGCAGACAGTTTCCCCCTTTTTACACATTATGGCAGACAGCGTTCCCTTTTTACACATTATGGCAGACAGCATCCCCCTTTTTACACATTACAGCAGACAGCGTCCCCTTTTTATACATTATGGTAGACAGAATAGAGAGACCGACAGAGAGATAGATAGATAGATAGATAGATAGATAGATAGATAGATAGATAGATAGATAGATACCATCTCTCCCAGTGGCTCAGGCTCCTCAGTAAATGCAGTCAGGCAGATCCTGGGCAGGGGAGAAGGAGGAGGGGGACGCCAGATCCGCAGCAGCACATTGTAATTGGTGGTGGTGCCACTGCAGCTGTCCCTCTCCTTTCGCATTGGCTGGCCTCTGCCACTGTGAATGCTGGAATGAGGGAAGCATATCCCAGCATTCACAGCAGCGCCAGCCTGCCAATGCCGAAGGAGAGAGACAGCTGCAGTGGCGCCACTGCCAATTACATAGTGCTCCTTCGGCTCCAGTCCCCCTCCCTCCTCCTCCCTTACCTCCGGAGCTGCTCCTCTCCTCTTCTCCTCCAGCACGTCACACACAGCACAGGTGGCTTCTAATGAGTCAATTTGAGTAATTAAAAGCCACTGACATAGAATGCTGGCCATTGCTCCCTCAGGGTGACTGCGCTGTGTACCAGGCACACCTGGCACACACGTAGTAACGGCACTGTACTGTATGCTAGGATTGTGGTGCCACAGTGCACAACCACTCTAC